>NW_010209403.1:84240-117204 GCF_000695765.1 Mesitornis unicolor | reverse complement strand
TGTATTTCTAAGGATATACTCAACAGATTTGCTGACATGGGATCAGGACTCTTGACACTGCCACTGTCATCCCTTTTTAACTTTTTTTGCATGATGAGTCCAGTCTGGCCATATCTGAACCTGCACAGATTCACCCTTTCGCTTTCCACTCCAAGGATGCTGGGCAGCGACCCCACGGGGAGGAGAAGGTCTTGCCTATGCTTCCCAGCCCAAAAATGGGTCTGAGGTCCCTCCTCCAGCCTTCAGACCAGCTACACAAGCACACCCAGTGCCCAAATGCCGGTGGAAAATTTGGGTTCAGGTGCTGGACCACGGTGGCAGCACAGAGCAAGGGATGCAGCTGCCCGAGCTGCAGTGGGGAGGAGTGGACAGTGAGTGGTTCAGCCTCTCCCGGCAGCATCAGCATCTCACAGGGCTGCACAACCAGAGAGCCGGGCAGAAAGCCAGGAAACCTTGAGTTATATTCCTGATGCTGCCATTAATTTCTTATATGGCCTTGGGCAACTTGTATCACCTGCCAGTTTGGGTTTTTCCTTAGATAAAGTAGGGAAAATAGTTAACATCATGGATTTATAGAGCTTAAAGCTCTACAAAGAAGAGTCTGGTCTGGCTTCTCTATATCAAAAAGCCCTTTAATTTCACTCAGTTGTGCCTGAATTGAGGCCAATTGCTTACGTTTGACCAATATATATCTCTCCATCTCTTACAGAAGAACAACTTATCTTCATCTGAAATATCAAGAGATGGAGAAAAGCCAGCACCTCCCTTGGTATTTTCCCCCCTGTGATTAATTCCCATCCCTATTGAGCGTTCAAGTTTCATTTCCCATTTGAATTTTTTGGGATTCTTCTTTCAGCCCCTACTTCTAACAATGCTTTTTTCTGCTAAATGAAAGTGTTTGCATGATTCGGTCTTTCTCCCCGTGGCTTATCCACACTCGCTGGTGGGCTAAAGGTAATAATGGCAAAGATAATGAAAATCTGCCCAGTGCTTTGAAATATTAAGCTCATCTCTAAGGCCCATTATCCTGCTCAGTGTCAGAGGTACCACTGACAAGTACTTGACTTCAGCCTTTCAGGCAGCGCGCAGCTGCCAGAGAAAACCAAGAGTGGAAAAGTACAAACCCTTCAGAAAAACAGATGTTGCAGCTCCAATTTGTCTTCTGCCAAGACAAAGGAGATGCACTAAATTGATCTTTTGTAGAGGATTTTGCTTTGCTTCCAAGATTAATATCACAACAAACTGGGAGGCACCGCTCCTCAGGGTGCAACGCTATATTGCAGAACGGAGCCTAAATACCCACGCTGAGCATAATTTAGTTAGTCTGAAACTGCGTCTGTGGAGGGGGAGATAAAATTTTTCCATCCAGTAGCAAATTATCTAAATAATCTTTCTATCTCAGTATACAAAGGCTGACCACTCAGCTTCAAAGCCAGGCAATAGCTTCGAGGCTTGATGTTGCCCACCATGGAGTGCCAGTGGTGGTCCTCAGAGCCCTCGCTGGTGGCCTTCATGGGGCTGCGTGGTCACACAAAAGGAAAGGAGCAATGAAGGGATGGGAACGATGGCCTGGGCCATCCTGTGGGATGGTTGGAGGGCTCTGACTGCAGCCGACCATTTTCAGCGGCCAGAAAACCCCATCTCAAGTCATGCAGCTGGGTAAAGGACATCCAATTAGGGCACCAGCTTTTGGGAAAGTGACTTCTTGACACTTTTCACAGAAAGGACACTCTCTGTATCCACAGACCAGAAACACTGCTGGCTTTTCACCCTAGGGTCACATCTTCTGGTCACTACTGATGGCATCCTCCTGCAGCACTTTTTGCCCCATGCACGAAGGGACAACTCCTTTCCAAAAACACCGGTCCCAGATGTGGCTGTTCTTCCCTAGTTGACATGAACCATTACATGTCTTCACCAGCTCCTACTTTGTTTCTCCTCAAAAGGACTAAAAATCCCTACCTGTACGACCTGGATGAATGGCAGCATATAGTTTAAACGCATTGATTCAACACATTGATTTTACACAGCATATTCAATAAACAGATTGACATGAACCATCATCAGGTTATGATATTCTCTTTCCACACTTCTTCATCTGCCCGAATAACTGCAAATAAACGCCATGCACTTGTCTCACCAACGCACAAATCTCTCTGCTATGGCAACTTGTGAACAAGGCACACACAACATAAAATGGATCAACAAAAAGGACTGGGCAAAACTGAGCTTTTAGGGGTGCTTTTTTCTCTGCACTGTGGGAGATCTTTCACAAGGGTGGAAAACACACGCAATGCACCACCTCAAGACAACAGCAATTCCCACTGGTGCATGGAAGTGCTCCTGAAGCAAGCTGGCCCCTTTTCTGCTAGGGCTGGTCTACACAAGGAAACTTTGCAAGCCTAATTATGTCAGCAAGGAGTGTGAAAAAACAAAGACATCATCCCTACAAGAGAGAGAGCTGTGCCAACAAAAAGCCCTGGGGTGGATGCAGTGCTACAAAAGGAGGGATTTTTATTTTTATTTTTTATTCTTTCCAGTATAACTAATTTTGTTTGGGTAGCTCTGATAAACTACACCAGCAAAAGAAACCTCTTGGCTCAAACAACTGTGTTTCCAGCATAGGTTGCCAGTCCGGCGATATCTGTGTGTCAGCACATTCCTCCTGCTGGGGATGAGAGACCTAACGCTGAATTCTCTGCAGTCATTACCTGGGATAGAGGAAGGCTAAAAGAAGGATCAGACTATTCAGTATCTAAAAGGCTGCTGAGACACAGCGTGGTGCAGGGCACAGCTCTGGCTGCTCGAAGCCAGAGCCTGGCCCATCAGCCAGCACGTTCCTGCCTGACACGTGGGTTTCTTGTCAGAGACGAACCCCAGCCAGGGGGTCGCTCCGTGATAAGACGCAGCCATTCCTGGGCTTTTGGTGTGGCGCACTGCCCACGTCAGTGGCAAGCCTCTGCTTCATGGGGCAGCTTATAGTTGGACACCAAGGCTTTTGGTTCTGCCTGGTTTGGGCACAGCGGGTTGTGAGGTGGCTACCCAAGGTCACAGCTACACCGTGAGCCTAAGAACCCCAGCCAGGGGGTCGCTCCGTGATAAGACGCAGCCATTCCTGGGCTTTTGGTGTGGCGCACTGCCCACGTCAGTGGCAAGCCTCTGCTTCATGGGGCAGCTTATAGTTGGACACCAAGGCTTTTGGTTCTGCCTGGTTTGGGCACAGCGGGTTGTGAGGTGGCTACCCAAGGTCACAGCTACACCGTGAGCCTAATGTTTGCCTACTGTATTCCCACAGGCTGGCTTCCACCTGCTGCAACCACGTGGCTGACTGCAACACAGCCAGAGCCAGAGCCATCTTCCAGGAAAAGTTCATCCAAACAATCCCCTGTCAGCCCTCGCTGCCAATGGGGATCTGCCGGGGCAAGGCGCATTCCTCTGCCCTGCCCTCTTCTGCAGCCTTGTGTAAGTCACCTGTAAGGTTACTGAGGCCCTCTCCCTCCTTCCTGCCCTGGCTGCTGCACTCTTGTCCAATACAACGGGCGGTTTCAGTGCTGTGTTTAACAGAGCTTCCAGGCTGCGGCCAGGGCCCCTTCCTTTGCATCCTCTGGAGCAGTAAGTCCCACCTTTTCCTTCTTGCAGAGCTGCATTGGCTTGTTGCCCTCACTAATTCCTGGGGAGGTTGTTTGTTGGGCTTTTCTTCCTTAATCAATCCACAGAAACTTGCTTGCGTGAGGCTTTGTGTTTTAGCGGGGCGAATTCCACAGGCAAGGTGTAAAAGTAATTAAGGCATCAGGCTTCAGCTTTCTGACACCGCAATCAATGAGCTGTCCCCAGGCAGCTGCCCGCACAATGAAAGTGCAGCGAGCACGGGGAGGCGAGGAGGGGAATCTAAAATCCGCGGCTCTGAGAAAGCCACATCATTTCTCGGGCCGGCTCTCTGGGGGCCAGCAGATAAATAGCACTGCCCCAAGGAATTTCCTTCCTCCGAAGGTGGGAACTGGCCGGGAGGGGCCATGGCCTCCCATCCTCCAGTGACATCAACTTCCGCAGGCGTGCAGTGAGGGGACTTCAAAGGAGGAGTTAGGGGAAAGAGCCCTCCTGTGAGAACCACGAAGCTCTGCTCGCTGGCCTGGAGGCCGTGTGGCAGAGCCCCACTGGCAAAGGTTCACCCCAGCACGCTCCAGAGGGACAATGAAAATGAGAAGGAAAGCGTTAGCACAGAAGATGCAGTCATGCAAAAGTTGCGGTTCCTCTGCCCACATGGTCCCAACACGGCCCCATCTCTGCCAACATCTGAGCTGACCCACAGATCTGCCACAGGGCCACCAGTTTCCTGCGGCTCGTGCCCCCGGGTTGAGCTCACCGTGAACTTTTGGGTGCCAAATCCAGCTCAGCCTTCAATGCAGTCTCTGTCTAATGATGCTACATGCACTTCCTTCCCCTTGCAGCTTCCTCTACCCTTAAATCTTGAAGAACCGTAATATCTTTTCAGTCCCCAGCCTGCTCCCAAGTTTTGCTGAAATTTGGCCAAGAACTTCCTGGGGGAAGAGGAAAGAGAAGGGACTGGCGGGCAGACACGGTGACACGATGTTCACATAAGCTTCATTTCCTTAGGAAACCAGGCTAAAAATAATAGTAAAAACTGTTGGGCAGTTGCCTTCAACATCTCTCTCTAGACAGGAAGAAAGGAAGGAATTAGCAAACTGGAGGTTATATTTCAAGGTTTGTCTACATGATTTGAAGCATAGAAATTAGAAATGAAATTAAGACGATATATTAGGTCGTCTTGCCCCTCCCTGAGGGAACAAACCTACAGCTGTTTCCCTTAGCATATTTTTTAGTGAAGTGTGTGGCCCGGTTTCAAACGATCCAAATGATGGAGCTTCCATCAGTTTTCAACAGGGACTTATTCCTTAGCCTACATATCTTTCCTTTCCTTATTCTTTAAAAACCGTGCCAACTTTTTTACCCACTGACCAGGTTTCATCTCATTATTTCTAGCACACCCCACAATTGTTTCATAAACTCACCAGAGTAGAAAGGTAAACAGAAGTGTCTATGCATGCCACCTACCTACCTCAAATAGCATCACAGGGTTCACTTCATGCTTTTTGCTGACTGTGAGGCTTTTATTCAATACGGCTTAATGTTTTTAACCGTGTTTTTCCTGATAAAAATTGCCTTGATTAATAAATTTCACAGGTTTTTTTTTCAGTCTGAGCTTTTTGGACTTCCCACCCTGGCCCCACTTCAACTTGAAGGGCCCAACCCACTCAGAGGATCTCCTAGAGGGTTTTCTCAGTCCCCTTGACTTCTCTACTTTAGATTTCTGTTACCTAATTAAAAACTATTGAAAGGGAGGGGTTACTCTCAATATGACATTATTCCAAGAGAACAGCTCTCCTTTCTTAACCCCACAGCTTCTTCCGTTGTACAGTGGACTCCTGCCTTTCAGCAGAGTGGGTCCTATGGATCTGGTGACATTTATTTCATGCCGTACACAAGTCCTCGAGGGAAGAGGGTGGCACTGTGTGCAGGCTGTCAGGGCTTTCTGGAAACAAGACAGCAAACTGTATTTCCCAGGGAGCAACTTGGGAGTCCTGATTATTAACCACTGACATGAAGGCAGAGAAGAAACCACTTTGCTGCTTGCAACGGCCTCCTCCAAAATAAACCATAACACAGTGTGCCCGAGACCCCAGCACTGCCCATCCCGCAAACCACGGTCAGAAGAATCCCAGCCATGGTCCCACAGCACCATCTGCTGCCCCCATCCCAGCTGGAGCAGCCAAAATCCCACACTTTGGCGATGCCAAAGGCCCAAAAGGAGATAAGACCTGCCACGGGGTACTGGGATGTGGACAAATCACTCGTCTGGCTGCAGGACAGCAAGTTGAATTAACTTCTTCTATCCGAGCGTTGTGTTTGGAGCAGGTCTGAATTTGACAGCAAAAATCCAGCCACTGACTCAGCACAAGATTGAGGAAGTACCCAAGGATTAATTAGTGCTGACATACATACTTGACAGAGAAATATATTACTTTGCAGCTATATAACATGAAAAAAGCCACTGTGAGGAATAATCAGCTTCAGGTTCTCCACCCTTCTGCTCCAGTTTTTGACCAAACCCCCCATCTTTAACAAGCCTGCTCCACATTCAGAAGCAGAAGATGTGAAGATGTGCAAGTAGACACAGTTTTCTTGGCCATGCTGCACTTGTCAGGAGCCAGCTTCAGCAAATATTACGAAAACAAGATTCTCCACCCCAAAATCATCTGACCCAGAAGAAGGGCTGGTTTCTGCTATTCTCACACCTCCCTGATGGATAGCAGCACATCCACTGCTGCCAACAAACGCAGCGAGGAAATATGCACATACTTGGTATCCATCCCTCAGCAGCTCCTGAATTCCTCCTGCACCTCACAACCTTGCAGGAAACACCACAGCACTGGTATTTCTGTGCCTGATCCCCTGCTTAAAAATGTCCCCTCTAACTGGGAACTGCTGGGAAGACAGAGAAAGGCTGGCTCTTGTAGATGGGATGGAGACCCACATTGGGAATATTTCCCAGAGCATTTAAAGACCTCAAGGACCTCTGCAACCCTTCAGTGCAGAAGTCCCACAGGTCCACATCCATTCCTCATACACACATCTGACCCCCAACTAACTCCACTGTTGTCCTGAGCCTCCTAGAGCCACACACAGTTTCCATATCCAAGAAGTAGCTTCAAGGCCATATTAGGCATAGTCAGAGGATGCTAAATGGAGGTTCCCAGAAGTCTGAGCCCTTTCCTGAGCACTGACGGCTGCATCCGAGTCAGCCTCACTCTCTGCTGAGTCACTTCATCCTCAAGCATCAGCATCAGGCGAGGAGCAACACAGAGGAAGACGTGAGGGAGCACAGCCAGGAGAGGGTGCATGGCAAGAGCAGAGGGCATCGGCTTGGACCTTGTCCCAGCTCTGCTGACGTTTGTGTTACTGGTGGGAAAAGTACTCTGAAAATACAGAGAGGGTCAGGCAGTGACAGGCGAGAGAAAGACCATGACATTCAAACCCAAGCAACTTAGGGAGCAACAGTGATGTACTAAATGGAGGGGCAGAATGGTATTTTGGAGTGGGGTTAAGCCAGAATATGTGTGTGTGTGTGTGTGTGAGCACTGCGTGTGCACAAACACACTCGCACATGGTTTTGTTTGAAGGAGGCATTTTGGCAAAGTCCACACAAACTAATTGCAAACAAACTGCCTGTGTATTCAGCCCCCAGAACAGCTGCTTTCAAAGTTGTACGAGCAGGAGTTTATAGCATCACTAGCTGTGGCTACATAGCTCAGTAATTTCATATGCTGTACCTTCCTCTCCATCACAGTGTTTTCTGTTTGCTGGCCAAAATGAACAGTGAGGTGCTGAGAGTCTGTTCATCTACTTATTCAGGGCTCAGCACTGCTTTTCAGGAGCGCTATACAAATTCAGAAGTTGCCTGAAATAATAAATAACCATGACAGGTACAGAAATAAAGCCTGTAGCTCTTGGGCTAGCGTTTCCTCCTCCAGAGAGCTTTTTGTTCCCTCATGTCTGCAGGACAGAACAATCCAGCGACGTTTCAGCACTGATGGGCCCTCAAGCCTCAGCCAGGAGAAAAGTCAGCTTTCTGGCAGAAAACCCTGACGAGCTCCTGGAACCAAGCGAAGAAAAGGAGAAAAGATGAAATACTTTGTTTACCGGATCATGACATCACCACCATCACTGGAGAAAAATGCAAGTTCATCTCTCTTCCCCGGGCTGGCCCGTATGACCCACACCGTTAGCACGGCTGGATAACGCAGCGGTGCCCTTCCTGCTCCGCAGAGCCCTGGGACCGCAGCGCGGGCATCGGCACACGCAGACGTGTTTGACCTTGTGGCCATCAACTTCACCAGGGTGCAGGTGCAACCCAAAAAGCTCCCAGTGATGAATTCCCTTTGCAAGATACAAGTCCAACGGCGATGTTTTTCCTCTCGGGTTGAGCTTGAGCGCACATGCAGTCACTGACTGCTTCGTGGCAAGCTGTACCATCATCTGAGACAGCGTGTGGGCTCCATGGAGACAGGGAAGGATTTCTGCCCAGAAAGTCTTTGCATCGTCCACTGCTTTAATTGTCAGCATGTGCTGGCATACGCTGAACATACCTGAACATACCCAGGCCCCTACCGAAAGTGAATTATTTCCTCCAGAGGAACTGGCATCTGTCAGTCAGGTTACACGGAGTTGTGGCTCTCTGGAAATAAACCTGCCTCCAAGGAAACGTCTGGCTGAATTCAAACATGTCTACATTAGCAAAGTAACGGTTTCATCTCCCTCTTTTCGCTTCCCTTCTAGCAAACTTCCCTTCTGTTTGCAAGTGCTGTGATATTTTCTATGTATGTCTTTCTCTCCTTGTGTAACTGAGCAATTGTTGAAGACTTCATGGGAGAGGTAAGGGCAGGATAGCCCCGTACATCACATTTTAGCTGTTTTATTTTTTCCTCGTTTTGCTCCCATGGCCTCCCGCCAGATTAGGTCCATCAAGTTTAGGCTTCATGACAAAGACCCTGGTTAAAAGGAAAAGGGTGTGTTTGCTACCGGAAAGAGGGGCCACCGCTCCATTCCAGGGGTAAAAAATGCCCGAACGCGTGCAGGACTGCTGGGACTCTGACAACCAGAAACGCTGGAAAAATACAGCGGTGAATGGCAACGTAGCCAGCTGAGACATCCCCACGGTGAGGTCTTCCTCCACCTAACTGGAACTCAGATTTAGTTGTCAGAAAGCTCCAGTAAATCTTCGTACTCACGTAAGACCAGAGCCAGGGGAGTGCTTTACCGCCCTGAGGTGGAATGGAAAATCAAAGCTTCAAAATCCTTGCAAAGGGATCATCTCGGGAGGGGAAATGGCACGGATCAACTGAAATGTTCATTCTGGTTTTGATGAAAACAGCGAAGACAACAGCGAAGCAAGATAAAACTGTAAAAAATCCAAATATCCAGACCTCATGCTTTCCATTTTCAAAACCACTTGGAAATTATTTCAGGACTGGAAGATCTACCGAACTGACCCTCGTACACACAGACACAGACAGGTTACCCTAGATTGCCATTTTCTGGTTACAAAAACCCAGTAAGGAAATTCCTGACCAGATGTTTTACGTAATTACAAACTGCAAGAAAATGCCAAATCAGGCCAGAAAGTAAATATCCTGGCAAATCCCCACCTGACTAAAAACCAGTGCAACATTAATTCAATATGGCACTGCTCCTGTGGAAGCCGGAGATCACAGAATCACAGAATCACTCGGTTGGAAAAGCCCTCTGAGATCATCACGTCCAACCGTTCCTGTCTACCCCCTAAACCATATCCTTAAGTACCTCGTCTACCCGCTCTTTAAACACATCCAGGGATGGTGACTCCACCACCTCCCTGGGCAGCCTGTTCCAGCTTCTGACGACCCTCTCAGTAAAGAACTTCCTCCTTATCTCTGACCTGAACCTCCCTTGGCACAGCTTGGTGCCGTTTCCCCTTGTTCTATCCCCATCACCTGGGAGAAGAGCCCAGCACCCACCTCTCTACAACCTCCCTTGAGGCAGTTGTAGGTGGTGATGAGGTCTCCCCTCAGCCTTCTCTTCTCCAGGCTAAACAAGCCCAGTTCCCTCAGCCGCTCCTCATCAGGCTTGTTCTCCAGATCACTCATGTCAAGGCAAATACACGTCCTGTGGGAACAGCACCCAGTGCAAAGATGCCACATCCCTAAGCCACATGTGCCAGGTGGACTGAAGAGAACTTGCCCTCAACAGCACCCATTTTTATGCGATTATCTGGAGCAGAAAACCTCTGTTCCCACCCTGGGGTGCTGAGCTTTGTCCTGGCAGTGAGCAGAGCACTCAGCGCTGGTAGGACTTGAGGGATCTCAGCAGGCACCGCTGCACCCCCTCCCCGTCCACAGCCTCGCGCTGGCCCCAACAGCTCAAAAAAACCTGAGACTGAGCATGCAGACAGGCAGAATAATTCAGAAACACCAGCTGAAAAGGCCATTCCTTTGTGTGAATTCAAGGGGAATTCGTTCCCTCCAAGGCCAGTAATTCATTTGAACGTTGACTCAGAGATGACATTATGGGCCTGTCCTTCACAATTGCTTCAAGCATGATTTTGGCCTCAACAGTGTCTTTAATTGAATCCACTCTAGATGGGAGTCCACCAGCACTTCATTCTGCTTCATTTTTATGATTCCATTTAGCATTTAGTTTCAGTTGCAATCTGATTTTATTATAGTTGTTGTTAGTGGAAAACATATCCACCTATTACTAACACTACATAAATTCAGATGCTGTCTTAAGAAACATTTTCACACTTATGAGCACTAACATTTCATATATAATATGCCTACTTGTTGATAAGGCTTGCTGCATGACTCAGTGCCACGACCTTTCCAGAGGAAGCATTGCTTCAGTGCAGAACGTGTTAAAAAGGCAAAGAAATGCAACCTGTCCTATTGCCACAACGCGTGGTATCTTTGGGGCGTATCCTCCGAGAGGTGAAGATGATTCAACCGTGCACCGCGCACTTGCTCCAGCATGAGTGTCGATTTGAGAAGATATTCTTTCACCAAGGAGCTGGTGTCAGCAGGGACATTGGTACCACATCAGGTTGCTCAGAGCCCCATCAAGCCTGGCCTTGAATATCTCCAGGGATGGGGCCTCCACCACCTCTCTGGGCAACCTGTGCCAGTGATCTGCCACCCTCGTGTTGAAGAACTTTTTCCTGATATCCAACCTAAATCTCCCCTTTTCTAGTTTAAAACCATTACTCCTCATCCTATCGCCACATGCCCCAGTGAACAGCTCTTCCCCAGATTTCTTATAGGCACCTTTCAGGTACTGGAAGGTCGCTATAACGTCAATGTCTTCATGACTTTGTTTGCTATAAATAACAGGCTCTGTTGCACAGATCTAATTTCCCTTCCGTGTATATTACAGATACCAAAATAGTGTTGCACCCTATTGGTTGCACCGTACTACGTGCTAGCTAAAGGCGCTCAGAAAAGGCGCAGTATTTCCAGAAGACCCAAGTATTCATGCTGCAGTATCACCACATCCACTGCAGTTTCAATAAGAAGCAAACTGAAGCCAGCAAGGCTGTAATCCTACCTGTGAGGAAACTTTCAGGCAGTGAGGCCAACACAAGATTGCATCGCACAGCCTTGGGTACACGCAGTGCCTCCATCACCAGTGAGCCAGGGCTGATGTGAGTTGAGCTGGTCCAGCTTCACAGCTGAGAGGAGGAGGTGACATTTTAGGAGGACTTTTCTAGCTCTGGTTTTATATTTATAGCCAGGATTTGAGGTTTGGGATTTACCTGCAGGAATCAGGAGTTATCGGTCACTTCTACGCTGCTGTGTATCAACTGCCTTACCCAACGTCCCTGCTGGTTTTCCATGCCACGTGAAGCTCCATGCTGCTGTGGCCAGACCGCTATCTAGTGCAAAACTGCCCTGCTTCAAATTAAATTCACTGCAACAGATACCAAGTAGACGAGTGCAGATTCAAAGGCCCGCATGGCACCTCACTTTTGAACGCAAGCAAAACTAGAAGAAATTCAGATTTAATGAATTATTTTTTTTTCTGATCTAATTTAAGAGCTTTTGTAACATCTGAAACTTTTATCAGAGCTGACAATGGTATAAATACCATCCTGCCAGCTCCTAGAGTGCTAGCAAACAATCTTTCATCAACCAAATGAACTCTTACAGACGGAGCAAGATATAAACACCCATATGTAATGCACATTCTCTGGACCGGCTCCACCACTAGCAAAACCCTCCTGCTTCTCTGGAACCAGCAACACAAACTCCCTTTATACGTCTTAAGTGTCCACAGTACAAACAATAACGCATTAGCATGCTCTTGACACCGCTGTCAAAATAAACAGCTATTTATTAACATCCTACAAGGCATTATTTTTAAGAGGAATCAATCAAGCAATAGTGTCAGAAAAGATCTATGTCGCTCTGCCCCAGAAAACAGCATCTCCCTTTCACTTAAGGCAACATCTGGTCCAGATAACAGCTGCCAAGGGCTGGAGCTAAGGGGAACAGTGGTTGCAGTTGCTTGGTGGTTGCTTGAGTATTTTTGAGAACAACATTTTTTCGCTGTGTGGTATCACTGCCAACTATTCCCTAGGATCCCAGGAGGACAACACATTCCCTTTCTGCTCTCACTGGATAAACGGGATAAAGGCTGAGCATGATGCTTGCTCTCACCAGTCAAACCTGCACTAAATAGAAAAAGATACGAAGAGCTGCCTCCTCCCCTGTTTTTCTGAGGTGAAAACCTCCCTGTCCTCACACAGGGAGACTTTTGCTGCCTTTTGTTTCTGTGGTTAAAGCAAATTTAAAGATATCAAGGAACCTCTTGAGAAAACCAAGAGAGGAAGTTTGAATGCAAAGTGAACTTACAAACAAAAAGCTATTTTTAGCACTGGGGGGAAACTCTTAGCATTGGACAAACAATACAAGGAAGTTTCAGACACTGACTGCTAGGGAGAGCTGATATCCCCTTGGTGCTGCCCCACCTAGTCTGGATACAGGAATGCTGCTGGATTCTCAGGCTCCTCACAACCCCCAAATTATCCACCTTCCCCTTAGCATGGTGCAAAAGTTCAGGGCTCAGGCCGAATGCCACCTGGTGACCTTGGTTCATACACCGGATCTCATCCTCCTGCTGGCACAGGTGATCTGAGGCCACGGCGCGACCCTCAGGGGACCGTGGGCTCCGTGGTGTTGGTAGGGATGGCTGGTGATTCTTCCATTTGCAGAACCACCAGATGCGGTAGGAGAGCACAGCTGGGAGCACGCACAGGGCTGAGGCCAAGGAGCAGAGGAAGAGTCGTGCGTTCCTCAGGCGCGGAATTAGGACTGAGCGGCTGGACAGAAGCAGAAGGAATGACATGAATGGCCCTGGGACAACCCAGAAAGGACCCTTCCTAAACACAGAGCAAAATGTCTAGCTGTGCTTCTGCACATCGCTGGACCCCAGGATGTTGTCTGCAGTTACTCAATGGAGTTGCCCTGTTACACGGCAGCTGGGGCCGCGGTTGTGGATTCAGGACACAAAAATAATGCTTTGGTAGTCCCCACTGACCTTTTTGATCTTCCTAGCAATTCCACTTTCCAATTCCCCCCAGGTAAAATAAATGTTTTTCAAGCAATTATCAATATGCAGGTAGAAAGCTTTCACAGAGAAAACTTTCTAGCCTGTTCCCTTCTTGCTCTAGCTGCATTCCTGTTTACTTATTTGCAACTAGAGTGAGTAGTAGGAATCGAAGTGGTCAAGAACAGTCAAGAACAGGACTATGTGAAGGACACTGTTTCCTTCGAAACCTCTCCCAGATCTTTGTATTGCCCAGAGACCTGAACCAGTGCTCAGGGAACAGAAGATCCTGGGAAAGTAACTTCATGGAGCAGACGCATTTCTGCTTTTGCTGTGAACTCATGAGCGCTTAAAGCAAGAGTTGATGGACCATCAGAAACTGGTGCAAGGTGGAACTGGACAAAAAATGGAAGCTATATAGGATTGCTCAAGTCCTTACCTGTCCCTGTTGCCCGTATAGACTCGTGAGAGGTCAGTCAGGGACAGTTTGTAGCTCTGCCTGCCAGCGGGAGAGGACATTTATTACACTGCAAAACGCTGAGCCCCAGCCAGCAACGCGCCCTTCCAGGGACAAAGTCCAACTCCGTACAGGGCTGCAGCAGCAAGAGCGTAACCAGCAACTTGAAGTAGATGGTTCTTCCCCTGCATTCAGCACTTGTGAGCCCGATCTGGATACTGCGTCCAGCTTTGGACTACCCAGGACACAGAATTAAGGGGAGTGAGCCAGTGAGCCTGGCTTTGCCCATCAAGGTGGTCTGGGGACCAAAGCGCATGGCATGAGAGGAGGGAGCTGGGCTTGTTCAGGCTGGGGCCAAGATAGTGATGGGGAACTGCAGCTTCCAGCACATAATGGGTGGTAACAGAGAAGATGAAGCCTGGCCTCTCAAAGATGCATAGCAAAAGGACAAGCTGCAGCAAGGGAGAGGCAGAACAGTTACAAGGAAAAATAATTTTGCCCTGGGAGTTGTCAAAACACTTGGCCAAGAACTCAGAAACCTTAAATCCATGTACCTCTGTGTGACCTGCTTAGGGACATGAGGATATGCAGGCACCTGAACACCTTTAGTCCACTCCACAAGGCCTGCTCTTTCTTTCACATTGCACTTTCGCCACCAAATCACTTACTCAATTTTCAAAGAAAGTCACCTTTAATTTTTGTTTCTGAGCCTCTCTTATAGGCTTTTTCAAATCGCCTTTTTCCACAGGTACTTTGTCCTTGTCTTGGTAAATATCCCCTGGGTGAGAGAACAGGGCTCATTGTTGCTTCTTATTAAATAATGTTCATATGTTTTTCAGTGGTGGGGAGGCACTCATTGCAAAAAGCCTCCAAAGAAAGAGCAGGAAGGATTTAATTCTGACCTGGCTATTGGCAGGGTTGGTCTGTATCTGCAAAGGGTTAAGGACGAGCTGATGGAAAACATTTGAGAGGCTCTGATAACAGAGCAAACTGTGGGGTCAGGCTCACGACACTGCTGGTTACACATTGCAAACCACCAACTTTAGCAAAAGCAGTACCAGCCTCGTATCCTGCACAGCACTTCTGCTCCCTCCTGCAATAACTCACCTGCCACTGCCAGGAATACTTTGGGCTTGCTTTCTTCCACCCACCAGCTGACAGGTCTGCAGACATCCACCCCAATGTCCTGTCTATAATTGCCCCCAACCTCTGCCCACTGATACCATACAAACCAGGGGTATGTCCTGTTTCAAAGCAGGATCTCAGAAGTCCAGACAGCCTGGATGTTTAATGGCAGCTGTGCACCGACTCTGAAACACTTGGCTGCAGATTTGTTGAACTTTTTTGAGAACAGAGATTGCTTGATAGTGCAGCATGAGTGAGCTCTCCAGGTATGCTAGGGAGTAGAGCACGATCATAGCCAAGCACAAAGATGCTGCAGCCTGAAAACTGAAATATCCTCTGAAGACAAGAAACTCACTGTTTTCTGCCCGAGTCCATGGGTCTGTAATGTAGCACTGGCTCAAGACACAGCAATGTTCCTCATCGGCACTTGGGACTGCGACCTGCACAAGCATCTTCACACAGACAGCAGCAGCCTCAGACCCAGGCGAGCCCAGATGTGGGCACAGCTGGCACCCACCCTGGGAAAGGCTCTTGAAGTGCCTGGGGGATTTGACCAATGTCAAAGTCAAACGTGGAGTGGAAAAATCCCCTCCACTCTGTCTTATGCTCAAATACTGAGAGCGCACCTCACTCCTCTCTGTTCCTAAAAGAAATAACAGTGCCAAAACCATCATTAAATGCAGCCGTTGTTAATCCTGGGCATATGGTACAAACTGGGGTTACTACATACACACGCTTCTCCTCTGGGACTAACTGCCTACTTTCCTTCCACTAACATTCAAAACTTACTCTTTCTCATCCTCCTCCAAAGGTGAGCACACCTAATGCTTCAGGTACACGTTGGCATTGAGATCAGTGGGAAAATCCTGATCCCCACAGCGCTGTGCTGACTCCCACTGCTTCGCTAAGCTGAGGATCAAATCCACGAGTGTCAAAAGCCCCTCTAACACAGAACTGACACCTGGTCTCCTGTAACACCACTCACTTCTTAACCCGGATGGTACCTCCGGTGCCCACAGGCCCGTGCCTGCAGAAGGTGACGAGGTGGCAGCAACCACAAGAAGGAAGCAGGAATTGTCAGTGTGGATCGGGTCCATGTCTAGCCCAATATCCTGTTTCAGATGGTGGCCAGCAGCAGATGCGTCAGAGGAAGGTGTGAGGGACCCCATGTGAGGCAGATGTCATGCCTCACTGCAGCCTGCCCGACTTAGGAAAAGATGAAAACAAATGAGTTTATAACCTTTTGTCAGCCTGTCCCAAGGATGTAACTTCACAAATATTTAGGTCAAATGGGGCACACCCTGTGCTGCAGAGAAAGAGAAGAAAACCCAGTGCTTCAACTCTTGGATGCCATACTCTGTGTGCTAGATAAGACAAACCAGTGACAGTCACTGCTGGCTCAGCCCAGGAGCTAAAACGTGGCTTAGGACACCAGTGAAGTGAGTACTGCAGTCTCAATGCAAGCCATCATTTTCCACATGACAGCCACAAAAAAACTGTAGTTAATTACAGAAAAAAGAAGTATGAAGCTAAGCTAAACTAAGTTTCTCTCTGCAGATGTTTTAAAACTCAATCCTGTTTGTACAAGGGATTCACCAAACTGAAAACCTTTCATGGGAGTGCACTCACTTTGGCCATCGGTTCCCAAAAGGCCACAAAGACATCCCCACAAGTGTGGTGTAAATGTGAACACCAGCTCTAGATGTGTGTGGCTCCTGCCTTCTCCCACTCTGCGCCTCCTTGGTGGGGACACGAGCTGGTGACTTCTGCCATGTTCCCCACCAGAGCCAAGAAAAACGGACAGGTTCTTATTAAGTCAGAATGGAGTTTCTCAAGTATCGCAAAAAGCATCAGCAAGGTTCCCAATCAACCTGGGACTCTGTTTCCTCCTAGCAAAGCCTCACTGAGTTGAACCTCCTCATTTCTGCCATGGCAGCGCCTGAGGCTCTCATTCTCCTTGTGGAAATGGGTCTCCATGCCCCATTGCAGCACAACACAATGGAGGGTGGCACCACTGGATGCACAGGGGTTTTGTCCAAGGCTGTCCTGAGGGCTGGGATTCAGCCTGGCTGCAGCCTCCCCAGTGCTGGGCCCTGCTGGTGCAATCCCCAAACACTGCAAATGCCCATCTAAGCACTGGGCAGGGCAGAAACTTGCCCTCGCTCCAAGGCTGGCTATGCTATTGGTAAGGCAGGATGAAGGAAAACGCAGATGAAAGTTACGCCTCTGCCCCAGCCCGAGTGAGGGGACAGGGAAATATTCTGTGGTTTGGCACAGAAGTCTCCCATGTCCCTGATATCTCCAGGGTGGCATCGCCGATGGCACAGGAGCAAGGCAGAGACATGGAACAGCTCCGTGCAGGGGGCAAAGACCAGCTCAGAAGCAGCCCTGAGTGCAGGCAGCCTTGCCCACAGTTCTTTTCCTCCATCAGCTGTTAATCATTTGCCTCAGCAAAAACCTCACAAATTGCTTTCTCCCAGCCCCGCTCCCATTGTTTCTGAGCAGGGCATTGTCATGAGGCCAGTTCTATATTTACGACAGGATGTCAGCCTACGCTTACAGTCACCTTCTTTGAACTGGATACTTTTACCTTCTATGCTGGCAACGATGCAATTCAAAAGAAAGGTAGAAAAATAAACAAGTGTTTATTTAAGACACGCTTGGTTGTATCAAAACCCACAAGTGGCGCTCCTTCCTATTGGCTCTTCCATGCTCCCGGCCAGGAGAGCACAGGTTTTTTTCATGACATAAACAAAGGATTATTTCCTAAGAAGATTGAGAGTTTCCTCTAAAGGAAAACAAAAAAAAGAAAGGAGGAAGGAATCTGCAGAATAGCCCTTAGGAAGTTACAACTCTGGAGGCCCTTTAGTCCCTCACCAGCAAAATGTATTTAAATATAGCATGGCCTGCCCGGAGCGCAGC
Source organism: Mesitornis unicolor (assembly GCF_000695765.1). Taxonomy (NCBI): domain Eukaryota; kingdom Metazoa; phylum Chordata; class Aves; order Mesitornithiformes; family Mesitornithidae; genus Mesitornis; species Mesitornis unicolor. Next base: position 99,545 of record NW_010209403.1, on the reverse strand, counting down.
CTGAGAAATGCCATTTACCCAGCAGAGAAGCGACCCTGCGGCCAAAGCCAGAGGGTGCCAGGCTTCAGGTGCATGGCCCTTACCAAGATCTGCAACCAGGCCTAAGAGCTGAGTCTTTGACTTGAGTTGGCTGCTTCGAAAGGAATGATTCTGCTTTATTACATTGTAATTCCCACGCACAGCCAGCCTAATGTTTCATTTGTGCAGCAAAGCAGCCTGCAGCCGTTGTCAGAGCAAGCACTAAAAGGATGCCATGAGCCAACTTCAAACCAGTCCTGAGACCTGAAGCAGCACCTCCTCTGCTCCTCACCCAAGGACCACCAGGCGCTCTCTCTGGTCTTCATCAACAGCAGACAATCCCAGGAGATTTGCAAAGCTCTGACCGTATTCTCCATTAAATGCTTTCTCAAGACTACCCTCAGAGAGATTCGGTATGAATAATCATCATCTGGTATTTCTTGGACAAGCAGAGAGCTGAGATGTTACACCTGCGTGAACACCCCCATTGGTTGCTGAGACCTCAGTGTCTAAGTACAGCAGGTTAGAAAGTGGCTCAGAAACTCTTCCTTCTCCTCAAAATAACATTTATTTTTCAGGCAAAACTAAAATGTTTCAAAGCCCAGGTGCCATCCATGCCTTGCAGGAGATGCAAGTTTGCATCCCACCCCTATTTTCCCAATGGATGAGGAGTGTGGCGGGCTACATTTCCCATGACATGCTGTGGTCTCCCGTACCAGTGAAAGAGGTGACACACCAGTGACACAAGTGACTGGGAGCTCAGCTGGAGAGCCTGACCACTGGCAGGAACAGGGACACGTGCAGTGAGGGCAAGGAGACCCATGAATGGGAATTTCAGGACACAAATCACAGAATCATGGAGCAGTTTGGGTCAGAAGGGACCTTCAAAATGCTCAATCTTGGTCAAGATTACAGTCATAGTTTTGGTTGGGGTCATTCCACTTCCTGGATAAAAGTTACCTCTTTCTCCTTCGTCTCCCTGGAAAGCAGATCACTTTGTGATGGAGGAATAACCCGAAACCCAGTTTTCTAGGCAGAATGCAGACAGGAGTGCTTTGTCCAACGTTAGTTTGGAGTCACCCCCTGGCACCACGGCCTCCACTCAGTGCTGTACCTGTGCACAGTGACTTTGTGCTCCGGGACACTCTGACCTGTCTCCCACACACATCTTCCAGAGCACAACCAAGAAGCTGTTAATTGCATTCAGCTGTAAGGAGAAGTCTGAAATAAGTCAGGCTCTCTCTGGCAAGAGACCTCTGCTGTAACAACAGGCTTTGGCCGTGGATTTATCTGCCCTGGATCCTGCTTCCCATACAGCAGGATGAACCCTAGAATGTAATAATATAAGCAGGAAGGGCTGTAATTTGAAGACCTTCCCACATCAAGTAAGTAAAACAATCTCCTCTTTCAGAATGCAACGTAATTCTTGCATAAGGCTCCTTTAAAATAATATACAGGGCTGCTGAACGGGAGCCGTGGGGGGATTCTCTCTGATCCTCAGTTCGCTCTCAGATTTAGCTGATAGTTTCACTCTGACTGCTCTAATTCATACAGAGGAGCTCTAAGATTTTCCTATGAATGCAGAAATGGCTGCACATACCACTGGCAGTTTCCTGAGCATTCTGCAAAAATAAAGGTACTGACATACAACACGTGAGCTCACCCCTCGCTTACAAATAATCGGTGTCCTGGTGCCTCAGTTTCCCCTCCCCAGATGCTAGCAGGTTCTGCTCATGTTGCACCTCACACACAGAAGGACTCTTTGGGGGACCCTCTTCAGATACCAAAGAGCAAAGTTAGAATAAGCCGTAGCTGTACCAGGTGACCTTCAATAAATGAGATAGCACATTCAGACAGAAATTATGATTTCCTCTTTTCACTGCACAGGAATCGTATTTGGGATCCTAAATTCACTCTGGAAAAGGCAGAAAGCCAGTTTATATTATTGTTATGTCAGACTGGCTGTTATCCCTGGATTCAGGGCAAGCAGACACACTTTATGGAAGGAAATAGTACTCTAGGCCCTCTGCTGTTTGCTCCCCATTTCCTTCTGTCTTAAGACCCGGCCATTTTTTAGGCATTCTACAAAATCTGGGAGGTAACAGGAGACTAGGAGACCATAAAAAATGGGTGAATAATGAAATAATCTAGCTACAAAGACACACCAGGGAACAGCTATATGTATTTTGCAATTACGTTCACAGGGCAAGATGTAATGCCAGCGCCCCGCTTCTCATTTTAGAAGGCGATTTTTACAGTGCAAGAAGTCTTTGTTATCTCTCAGCCTGCGGAAATCACTGCTGGTCTTCAGAGAGCTGCATTACACAGAAAAGCTCCATTACAACCACTGGGAGGACTAGCACAGGGATAGTGGGAAAAACCTGCCTTTGCTTGCTGCCAAAGTCCTAAATATCGTTAGTTTACTTCAACAGCCAGAGATGTTGCAGGTCAGGACAGAACAAGGAAGACCCAGGGCTTTGTGAACAGGAACAAGGTGTCCGAGTAAACCACAGAGCCCCATCCAGATGGAGCTTCACTGTGTTAACCCCATGCATGACTGTAGGAAAACATATCTCACCCAATTATCTTGAGGTTGGGGTGATCTCGATCTTGAGGGACTAAAACATCATCATTCCTGCCAGGGTCCAAGCAGCACCAACGCAGTGAAGCTGTGTAACAGAAACAGAGAGACAGAAAAAGGATCAGCAGTTCTACAGGGCTATATTTCATCGCTGCACACCAAGTCTGGAGCAGTGGAAACAATACAAGCTGTGCAGCAGAAATCAGTCACCGTGGGTGCTCCTCGTTTCAGCAAGTGCTTTGGAGAAATTTATGGGTTATCAGGAACATGACATTATTAACGCGCTTCGTACCCAGCCAAGGACAGATGTGCGCTTGCATAAACCTTTCCTTATCATTATTAAAAGCGATGTGCTGCAGTCTGTCAGTGCTCAATAAACAACTCTGCATCCAAGATCTGAAATGTTGCTGCATCGCATTCTGATGATCTGCGCTTTCCTTACAGGGAGTCAGAGTCAGCAGCAATGACAAATACGTGACCACAGTCCCTCTGGGCCGATGCACTTCCAAGAAGGGGCAAACGGTGATCACTCTTGCATGTTATTTTGTCGTTGTAGTCAAAAGTCACCCAAAGCCTAAAGAAGCCAGTGGAAAATGGACACAAACTGGAACACAGGATGTTCCACTGAAATTGGAGAAGAAACTTCTTCTCAGTGAGGGTGACAGAGCCCTGGCCCAGGCTGCCCAGAGAGGTTGTGGAGTCTCCTTCTCTGCAGACATTCAAAACCCGCCTGGACGCCTTCCTGTGTAACCTCATCTGGGTGTTCCTGCTCCGGCAGGGGATTGGACTGGATGAGCTTTGGAGGTCCCTTCCAATTCCTGACGGTCTGGGATTCTGGGATTCTGTGAAAATCTCCCCCTGGCTTCACTGGGCTTTGCATCTGGCTACTTGTTATTTGAGCACGTTAGCCACATTTATGCCTTTAGCCCCTAAACCACGATCCAACTCTGGCCTTCCTTTTGGGGAAAGACAGACAGCTAGAGAACATTCTAATTCGTGACGCCAGTGATTTTGCTTTATATTTTTGTTAATAACTTTCCTCAATTATTAAAAAAAAAAGATTGACCAACATAATTTCTTGCAATTCTGCCACCCCAATTTCCTCTCCATTTTGCAAAAAAAACCCAACAAAAACCCCCAAACAAACAGTTGCAGGGCTGCAGGTGCCTTGCCCCCTTGCCTTTCCTGACAATTTTTTCCTGTTTAAAGTTACCCTTGTTTTGGTTTTGTTCGCATTTCTTCAAGCCCCTGTTTTCCCCACCCCTCACGCTTGGCTGGTCAGCAGACTGACTTTTCTAGGATGCCGCAGTGAACGTTTCCCATTTAGATGCAGGGAGGGGCTGGAGAACACATCTGGCCTGCATTCTGGTGCTTTTCGTCCTGTAGAAGTAAACAAGGAAGGGGAACTGGGAAAAGCAAAGGTAGCCTTTCTCAGGCCACATCCTGCAGCAGCCAAGGACCCACCTGGTCCCTAGGGAGCATTAGAAAACCCTCAACGCTTTGCTAACTTAGGATCTGCCTCACGGGGCCCCTGAATGACAGAGCACAGTTAAGTGCTCTGGTGTGCTAACCCCATCTGACCAAACCTATCTGGAAACTACTCCATCACTATCAATAAACTGCATTTTCTTGCCAGAAACAACCCAAACAAAATAATTTATTTTTGCCATCTGCAGAATGAGGGACAAACTCAACTGCTATGGGGCTCGGATCTCTTTCTATCCTTTCCTTGGTAGACAAAGGATGCACATACTGCGTACGTGCTCTGGAAGCCTTCGGTGGATGATTTCAGAGAGTCAATCTGGAGAAAGTTAGTGCTCTATTAGAAAAACTTCTCTTCCCTGGAAGTTTATTCAGCTGTAACTCTGAAAGTTATGTAAGGAAACTAGATAAAATTAGAGTGTTGGATAAAAATAGCCCTAAAAGGAACCTTCATGGTATTATACCATTTTGAGACCACTTTGGGGTCTTTTCTGCTTCTTCACTTACTGGCACAGGAAAGCAGCCTTTGCTCTATGGCTGAATGCCATGGCATTTGCACTGCCAGGGAAAAAAAGTCACCTAGGATGGTAGCAGCCTGGTTTCACATCCATTTGTGGCAATGTGGATGGCTGCAGGTCCCCGGCAGCAGTCCTTGCTGCTTTACTACAGTGCAACACCAAGGCATAAACCCAGCTCCTGACAGTGAGTCAACACCAAGCTGTCAAACCGAGCTGAAATCTCCAGGAAGCAGAATGTTCTCTCTGCATATTTTTGGTACCACTCAGTATGTTACATAAACTCCCAACGGGTAGAGCCATAGCAAGGGTTTGGAAGGATATATTTATTACAGCAGTAATTCTAGCATTTAAACTTTCTGACAGCTGCTGTGGACAAATATGCAATAAAAATCAAAGCCAATTCCAAGCTAATATTCAGAGGTGGGAGACTGCATAAGCATTTGAGTCCTGGGCCACGTTTAGCATTCAGACGGTGTGGAGCATCCCTTCTCCACTCTCAAGACAAGCTCAAGTCACTTTGGCTTCATTTTCCAAGCTTGGCTGCATAAAGTTATGGCTCTGTGTCCCATTATCTGAGCAATTGGCTGCCATGGTCTAAAACATGACTGGCCCGTGACACACAGCTTGTAGGAACAAACAATGTGAGCATCCTCAGCTGCTCCAGTTCACACCTTCCTGCTGCTCCAAGCACGATATCCTCTAGCAGAGACACAGGCCGATAGCTGAGGACAGCAAAAGCTCAGATCACTGCCGGGGCTTGTCCTTCAGGGCCTTTGGGTATCCACACAATGTGCCTATTCACATTAGGTGGAAATAAAAGCAGGCTGTGCTCCAGAGGTCCTGAGCTCACTGCCATTCACTCCTGGAATCATGGAAAAATGTAGTTTGGGAGACACCCCTGGAGGTCACCTCATCCAACCTCCTGCTGGAAGCAAGGACAACCTGAAATTCCTTCAGGTGAGCTCGTGATGACGCACTGCTCCAAACATGAGTTAGGCCTCACACAAGGCCAGGAGAGAGACCCTACAACTGCTGAATGGATTCTTGTTGAGAAGCCACAGGCTCCCTCTACAAATTGCCCCGCCGATGCCCAAAGGACAGATGGCAGCAAAACTTCATCTGTTCAAAGCTTTCAGAGGAGGTCAAGGATATTTACCAGTAAGCAACCTGCCCACAGCACCAAGCAGTAAAGGGGATCCCACATTCCAAGGAGCTGTATTGATTTTAGAGTGCAGCATCAGCTGTAGTTACATGTGACTGACTCAGCCAGGTTACACCAACTGATGAGAGTCCTTTGAGGGTCTACGTTGTCTTCAGGCATAAATAAGGACTTAGACACAGAAGGTCTGGGTATTTCGTTAAGTAACAGGAGGTTTGTACCACATAGCCACTGAGATGGACCCATTGCTTTCACTAACAGCAAGTAAGTCAAGGTTATCGTGATAGCTCTGCCAGTATTCAGGCTAATCCAAGGAGGTGATCAGCCCCCTGTACTCGGCACTGGTGAGGCCGCACCTCGAGTGCTGTGTTCAGTTCTGGGCCCCTCACTAGAAGAAGGATGTTGAGATTCTGGAGCGTGTTCAGAGAAGAGCCACAAGGATGGGGAGGGCTCTGGAGAACAAGCCTGATGAGGAGCGGCTGAGGGAACTGGGCTTGTTTAGCCTGGAGAAGAGAAGGCTGAGGGGAGACCTCATCACCACCTCCAACTGCCTCAAGGGAGCTTGGAGAGAGGTGGGTGCTGGGCTCTTCTCCCAGGTGATGGGGGGTAGAACAAGGGGAAACGGCACCAAGCTGTGCCAAGGGAGGTTCAGGTTAGAGAGAAGGAGGAAGTTCTTTCCTGAGAGGGTCGTCAGAAGCTGGAACAGGCTGCCCAGGGAGGTGGTGGAGTCACCATCCCTGGATGTGTTTAAAGAGCGGGTAGACGAGGTAGGTAAGGATATGGTTTAGGGGGTAGACAGGAACGGTTGGACGTGATGATCTCAGAGGGCTTTTCCAACCGAGCGATTCGGTGATTCTGTGATTCTGTAATTTGTTCTCTGAAGAGAACTATAAAAATCTTGATTTCAGACAGGACAAATGCACTGCAGTTGGTCAGCTGCGGAAATATTTCATTATCTTTGACAGAAAATGCCATTTCTATCTGTAATCTTCTGTTACAGCAGGTCTCAACAACTTGTGAAGGAAGAAAGAATTTGTACAAGATCTCTTACTGTTCTGAGCTGCCTTGCCAGTTTTCAGGACTTTTGCTGAGTTGGTTGAAAGAAAAATATACACAGCAGAAAAGGATCCATCAGTGAATTGGGAGGAAATTGCAGCCTGGAGGAGAGAAGGCTTTGAGTGATGTTGTCTTCACAGTCTCCTGTGAAGCCAGGAAATCCACGACCCCTTTCAAGCACACACTTCACCCACCTAGGCTATGAGATCTTACCGTAGTTGCCATCAGTTTTGTTCACGTTTTCCCTTGATCTGGTTCTTCCCACAGTGTTTGTCAGCTCTCTCTGTCATCTTTGCCTCCACTTGGATCCCCAAGATGGGGACTGCTTCATCGTTACAACACTTATGAGCAGAATCAAACAATGATACCAACAAATCAGAACACCCACTAAGGCAGCTGACTTCTCTCCTGCGTTAGATTCCAAAATTCTCTGCAATTTAAAGAACAAAGGTCCTTGCTGAAATATTCATAGTGGTAGGTCTTCTGGGATCTACTTTATTTCAGAAGCTTCTGGAGGATCTGGATTCATCTGTGGTCAGGCACAAGACAAGCACAGCAGGTGTATTCCCTGTCCCCAGCATCCTGGATCCTCCCCAAGTTGATTTCCATCCTCCCCATGCCAACAAAATTGTTCACAGGGTCACTGATGACATTTTCTTGGCCAACTCGCTATTCTCTTCCACGTCGGCCCCTGTGTTTATGACACCCTTACATCTTGTCTCAGCTCTCACGATCCTGTCCTCTGACATCTCTCTCCTGAGAAGTTTGCTCTATACTGAGCAAACTAAAGGACCCTCTCACTGGTAATTTGATTCCAATCAAATCAACCAACATGTTGACGATCACAGAATGGCCCAGGTCGGAAGGGACCTTGAGAGATCATCTGGTCCAACCATTTGTGGGAAAGGGAGCCCAGATGAGATTATCTGGCACGCTGTCCAATTGCGTCCTGACAGCCTCCAGTGATGGGGTCTCTACCACACTCCTGGGGAGGTCTGATTGATTATCCCAGTGATTACAGTGTTCTTACTGTAAAACATTTCCTTCTTCTATTAAGATGATGGGATTACCCTGCCAACAAGGAAGGTCTTTTCCACTCCTGATTTACTGGCAATCCAAACAATGGGAGGGATTTTCTCATTTTTTCTGCTGCTTTTTCCTACTGTCTACTTCAAGAAAAAAGATACACCTGGGTGCAGATTTCAAAAGCAACATGAAGAAGTTCGGCTCTGGCCACAGTCGGTTCTGATTGCCAGTCGCAGTGGGACGCAGTCTTTTCCTTAGTCACAAAGCACGGCACTTGAAATATCCTGTAGGACGAAAACAATGCATTTCTCTCCTGACTTTTGGGAAGAGGGCCAGCCAAGCACCATAATTAGTCATACCTTCCAAACACAGTCCCCATTCTTAGTTACAACCTCCTGCATGTCCTTACGGTAAGCACGAGGCTACGATCTCCACCCCGGAGAGGGTCTTTGCCTCAGAGTCACACACTATCAATCAGCCCACTCCCAGCAATGAGGAAAGATGCTTTCCTTCCTTCCACCTGCCATTTGGACATTCGCTTTCCCAGCGGGATCATTTTACTGGGTAAAGGAGGACAGAAACAGATGGAAAGCAACATGTCAATATGTGCATTGAAGAGGAATTAAAAACAAAATGTAATGAAATATCTGAAAGCACATGGGAATGTGCTGGAAACAAGAGGGGAGAGAAAGAGAAGCAGCTATCGTGCCTTTTACTGCTGCACACGGAGTTAGTTTTGAAAAGCTTCTTCTCTGTCCTACCTCGCTCCCCCTGCTCCCCCTGGGGAGGGGAAGGTAGCAAAGGCATCGTTACCAAATTAATCACCTTGAAAAGGCTAGAAACCCAGGATTTCAAAATCAGTGCAAGAGGCAGAAGCATCTTTGGGGGAAAGTTCAAACAGCTTCTTTTGCTTGACGACTGGAAACAATATGGCAATCATTAGTTTCTTTCTCTCCAGTTCAGGGTAGTCCATTTAATTTACACATGATGAACAACAGACATGCACACAGGTCCAACAGCAATATTAAGGTTGCCTCTCTTGCCAAGAACTGTGCCACTAAAAAGCACACGTGCAAATCCAACTGGGTCTGGAAAGGGTTAACGGGCTGCTGGGGGCTCAGGCTTCTTGAAGAGAGGTCAAAGGAGCAGCTCAGCTGGAGAACTTGCTTCACTCACAGTGTGATGCTCGCTGGGATGGGAGGATGCGCTGTCTGAGGGGGTGGACAACCCTCTCATCTTCAGCTTCGGGTTTGGCAAAAGCCTCCTGCAATGCATCTGAAAGGACGGCATCAGACCTGGTGTGAAGGTGCAAGGATCCATGGGTCCTGCCTGAGTTTTCAGGTAAACCTTGAAGCCTCACAAGAATGCTTAGCTTAGGCCTCAGCCCATTGCGCATTCCTGAATAACTACAGGAAAACTGAGTCACTTTTTGCCCTTATGTGGGAATATTTCTGGTGACACCACACACCACCTCTGCCCGCTTTGGACAGATTTTCAAAATGACAGCTTCCTTTCCACATGGACCACCAAACACCCGGGCCAGTCAGCAAGGTTTTCAAGAAAACCCTGACTGCCAGCAGCCAACTCTGTACTCTGCACTACCATTAAAAAGAAACCTTTAATCCAGCCAAAGGGTCTCCTGTTGTTGGCATCAAACAGATCGCTATAAAAACAGGGCCTGCTGTCTGACCCGAGTTCTTTCTTACATCGTTCCCAGTGCCATGTGCTTGTTCTCCACATCAGCAATCCACACCACTGAATTCTTGGTGTCACGCTGACCTGGAGCAATGAGCTCCGCAGCATAAAAGTAATTTGATTTTAACCAGAAGCCACTGCATAACGTAGGAGGAGATTTTCCACTCTGCCTCTGGTGTTGCCTGCTCAGTGACCTTGGACAGGTAGAGTTATCGTTCTTCATCTCTTTGTTAAACACAGACACTGGCACTGACCACTCTTGTAAAGTACTTTGACGTCTACCGACGATAAAAAGCCAGGTGTTGACATTATTGTGCAGCAAGTATTTACTCTCATCTGCTTTAAATCTCTCCCTCCTTCATTTTCATTGAATAACCCCATTGTTCCTGTATTATGAAACACTGTAAGTAGACTCGCAGAAGTGAAAAGGGACAGACGCAGGCTGATGGAGAGCCCGCTCCTGCAGAGCACGACGTGCAGGGGTGAAGCCCTGGCCCCGTTGGCCTCAGTGGGAATGCTGCCAAGGGGGTGACTACTTTAGTGCTGATTCACAGTAAATGATAGTAAGAAAAGCATTTCATAACATTTTCTAATCTGCTTCTTGAGGGTTTAGTCATCCCAAAAGTCAATATGAATAAGGATTACTCTTCCCTTTCAACAAATGGACCCTCAAGTCAAACTCTGCCCAGTTAACAATTCCTCCTCAGTATGGTTTTTCGTTGTTTTTCTGGTGAAGTTACCACCATCTGTGGCCAAAGAACACACTCAAGCCCAGTAACCTTTCAAAAAATGACAGATGATGTCTGCTGCTCATTTCATGTGTTTTTTGCCCAGTACGGTCTCCGAGGAAAGGAGGAAGGTGCCAAAACTGAAATAAGAAAGATAACATTGGTAAATGTCAGAACTCCCTGGTGAGTGCAGAGGTCTCAAAGACTTGAGAATGCTGAACAGATGACTCACTGGGAAGGGTTGCATGTCCTGTTTTTGACAGATGGGACACTAACTGATTTTAGCTAGGATCCTACATTTTTATGGTATTATAGTAGCATCTAGAGGCCTTAATAGTGAAGACGATGGCTTTTGGGACTGTGTGGGGTGGAAACTCTCATGCAGAGTGAGGGAACTGGATTTAATGGAAAGCTGAGGCCAAATCTTTCTGCGAATATTTTGGAGCTGCTTACAGGCAGGGTCTGGTTTACAGGTGCAGAAGGACATCTTCCTTACTGAAAAGGCAGATTCTGCCATAGTTATATACCATTTCTCCATGGAAATGCTACATACATTCCTTGAGTTTCTTATGGAGGCTGCTATATCTCCTAATCATTTGGATCCACACGTCATTCCTGTACTCAAGAGGTTAACCGGACAACGCAGAGATTTTGCCTTAGTTCTATGGACACATTTCAGACTTATTTCTGTTTGGGTCAGTCCAAAAGCAAAAGCTTTTTTGTGTTCCTGGCATTGAAAAAAAAAGTCCCATTAAAAACTAAACATCATTTCCAAGGGACTAGGCAATGTATTCCGTATTTGAAATGTTGAAATCACAGACTGGCTTTCCCATATTTTCCTCTGCAGTTTCAGCCAAAGCCACTGGCTGAACGCAAAAGTACACGAACGGCCATAAATACCACACTATTTCTAATTGAGTTCACTCTTCAACAAATAAATAAAGCCACACAGCTCTAATGTAATGATGCTTGTGATGACATTTTCCACATCCTGCTCCAGATCTCCGTGTCATTTGTCCCACCACAAGCTCGTGTAACATACCCTACAGCAGGATGAAGAGTTTGGAGCCTGCTACTGTCTGTGAACTAAAACAAACCTGCAGTGAAATCCTGACCTCAGACAATAGCAGCTTTGCCACCAGCATAAGTGGGACCCGTTTATCAGCCCAGGATTTCTAACGGAGGCATTAGAGGCTTGTATTTTTGACAGTTTTAATCCAGAAGCCCTGAGCTCACTACCATCATCCGTGGATGTGATTACATGGGCAGACAGGGTAAAGCTGGAGTACTCAGAGTATTTCTGCTCCACTTCTGCTTCCAAATTTGAAGCCGTCACTCAACTGGCCCTGTCCAGCCAAATAATTGTTCTTGTGGGGACAAAGACCTGTGGCTAACGTGCCCCCGTGGTCTCCCATTTAACATGCTGCTGAAGGAATATGAATTTGTCCGCTCCTCCCTCCTTTTCTAATTCAGTTGAAATAATAAATATTTTAGTCATGATTTATTGGACTGCAGTTTGTTGAAAAGATCCTCCAAACAAATGAAGTTTTAATGGCAACAAACGCCAGCCGCAGCGCATTAGAAAATATAAACAGCGGCGGAGCCTGTTAAACAAAACCCACTTCGGATACAGCTGACACAGTGCTCAGCAACCTACGCCTCCTGAGGCCAGGGCCCTTGAGAGAAGGTCACAGCAAGTCCCTCACTGGAAAAAGAAATGGGGAAGTGTCACAGATTTGAGTTCTTTGAATGCTGACGGCTGCAAGAAAGACTTTTGAAGTGACTTGTCCAGGCTTTGGGCTACTCAGGACCACAGGCAGGACTTTGATGAAAGGTTTCATTTCTGAGGAGGAACAGCCGAGGCAGCCCCCACTCTCTGGTCCCTTCCCCACTGCACATCACTTTCGCAGGTGCAGCCCTCCAGTTCTCCATCTCTGTCCTGTGCTCTCCTCCTAACAAAGAGGCTCAGAGCCAAGCTCCATCACTGCACAGCACCCGGGTTGGAGTCACCCAGCATCACCCACAGATGAGCAAGTCACCCTGAATGACCCTTATTGGACATCTACAGCCCAAGGGAAGTGATTTAGGTCATTTTGCTGAGCTATAGAAGGTGGATGTGCTACCTGGGCACAGGCCACAGGTGTCGGTACATGGCTGGGTACCACGGAGCAACTGTCACCCACCCGAGAAAGCACCCAGTTTTCTCACAGCCCATGTCTGTCTCCTTCATTTGCCTCTGCACGGGCAGAAACACACGAGCTCTGTTTGCCTGGGTTTATTCTCAGTACATCCCTGGCTGCTCCTCTGCCCTCCCATCAGACCTCCCAGCACAACCGATGGCGCAATCACTCCTGAATCCAATGCTGTCAAACTGACCAGATCCCTCTACGACCTTTAGAATGACTCTGTTCTGACTCGCTTTGACAGTATCAAAGCAGAGAGCAAGTACCTACATGGCTACATGTGCACACTTGAGGCTGGAGCAGGTAGACGTCAGGTGGAGATTGGGTGAATGTGTCTGGGAGCCTGCAGTCTCTTCAGTGAGCTCATCTTCAGCAAGAACAAGATGCCCCAGCATCGCTTCAGGACAAATGACCCTAAACAAATGTTCCTGTTACAGATACTCCACCCTACTGTGTGGGGAATGGATTTACATCTATTCACAGACATCTAGAAAAGAAGTTATTTTGTTCAGTGTACTGCAGAGGGAAAAAAAGAGAGTACTTGACATATGAGGTTGCTGCCATTGCTCACTTAGCCCCGGATTTAACCTGAATTCCCTTTTATTTCTCCAGATCCTGATGATGAAGTGGGTAAATTATCCTTCCAAGAAGGATACTTTGGGGTTTGCTACTGGACCCATCATAAAATGCAAACAGAGGAGGAACCTTGTCCCTATGTTTTTGATAGCTAACAATAGCCCTGCGGTCTCTTGGAACTTGCCTGAGACAGATGCAGGTGAGATATGGCTTTGAGAAGGTGGTACACAGCTGCAGTCCTAGAGGGGGCTTTTCTTCCAGTTTCAGGGAAGCTTTCCAAGTTACGGAAGTTTAACTGGGCCATACAGAGACTGGAGGATCCTGCCTGAGACATAAAACACTGTTTCTTCGCAGCAATTCACTAAGAAGAGTTATCCAACAGTACAACTCACTTTGTCAAGCCCAGTCCAAGGACGTTTGCTGCTGCATAAATCCTAGGGTCTCTATCCACAGCTTTTTCTTAACTCATAGATGCTACCTAGAACTGTCTTGACGAGTGCACAGCCGGGATTGCCACCTTCTATTCAAACAGGGGAAGCATGGACAAGTAATGCGTTCCAGAGACTGGAAATCAGGATGTTTTGATTTGAGATAAAGTACAAAACATGTGTGAGTGACCAAGACACCCTGCCTGAGCCTTTCAGGAAATAAGTGATTCAAGACATTTTACCATAAGAGCAAGATTTTACTGTCAATAAACCGTTGTTTACTGTCTACACAAGAGCTGTGGCTACTATTTTATTCAAACATTCGTATTTTGTCTACTTAATCCATTCCAAGTTGCTGCAAACAAAATCTCCCTTTCATCAGCGGTGGATGCCTGAAGTCTGTATGGAACCCAAACCTCACCTTGACATCCCAGCACGTCCAGGGCTCCTGCATGGACCTCCAGCCTTGTGTGTGCCCTGACCTGAGCAGATCTCTCTTCCCTGCTCCCTTCCCAGCTCTAAGAGCAATCAGGAGGCTTCATTCAGCACTTTGCTGAGGCCATGGCATGAAGCCTACCTTCCAGGAGCATGGCCCTGCCGGTACAGCTCATGCAATCTTCATACTCAAGCTCATCTTTGGAGACCCCATGGAGCACCAGCGTGGTTTAGACAGAGGCTAATATCTGGAAAACACTGAGTTTTATTTAAAAACCCCAACCGTAAAGCCCACAGCAATCTACAGCAAAGTGGCAGTTCTACTCCAACCTGTGGGCTCACCATAAAAAGACCAGTGCACTGGGAAAAGTCATAATCCAGTTGATTGGAGAGAGTCCAGCACAGGGCTACAAAGATGATTAAGGGAGTGGAGCATCTCCCTTCTGAGGAGCGGCTGAGGGAGCTGGGGCTCTTTAGTTTGCAGAAGAGGAGACTGAGGGGAGACCTCATTCATGGTTATAAATATTTAAAGGGTGAGTGTCACGAGGATGGAGCCAGGCTCTTCTCGGTGACAAACAATGATAGGACAAGGGGTAACGGACACAAACTGGAACACAGGAGGTTCCACTTCAATTGGAGAAGAAACTTCTTCTCAGTGAGGGTGACAGAGCCCTGGCCCAGGCTGCCCAGAGAGGTTGTGGAGTCTCCTTCTCTGCAGACATTCAAAACCCGCCTGGACGCCTTCCTGTGTAACCTCATCTGGGTGTTCCTGCTCCGGCAGGGGGATTGGACTGGATGAGCTTTGGAGGTCCCTTCCAATCCCTAACGTTCTGTGATTCTGTGATTGTAACCCACATACCAAATACTCGCAATCAGCTTTATTTCATGATTTAGAAAATCACTTCGTCATCACCGTAAGCACCACGCTGTGTTGTGTACTGAAAGACACCATCATTAAACTGCAGCAGACCATAACTGTGCCAGGAACGAACAATGCCAGGAACACAGAGTGTCCAATGTGGATTTAAAAGAGATCATGCACCAGTTGTCATAGGGTAAAAACCATTTGCTTGTTTGAGTCCTAAGCACTTTAACTTCATTTTTCTGATAATCAGGACAGGGTTCAGGTTATGGAGAAGGCAGCAAGCAAGGAGGATGAGGTAGGCAAATGAGGTTAATAAAAATAATCATTGATAATAGCAGGGGAGAAAAATAGAGGGATCTAAATACATCCACTGAGGAGGATGTATACACAACCAGAAACAGCTCAAGGTTCTGCAGTGAACAACCCCGGGCTGGTAAAGAGCCTAATGCAAAACTCATTGAAATCAGGGTCTTTCCACCGACTTTGTAGTTTGCGACTGCACGACAAGCAAAACTTTCCCCGTTGCAGACTGTCTGCCACAAAATCTTTTCTGTT
>NW_010209403.1:38066-84209 GCF_000695765.1 Mesitornis unicolor | reverse complement strand
TCCCTACACATTTTTCCACTGTTCTTAATAAAGCCATTTTCTTACATTATGTTAATATTTTAAAAAAACGCCGAAAAGAGAAACCCTTCATAAATACACAATCAACCCTGAGGTAATTTTCCTAAAATAATCTCTTAAATAAACTGCTCTGTACAAACTTCAGTCACTTCAAAATGCGCTTTGAAACTGAAGACTGTGGAAAAGTTAAAGAAGTGATTGCTGATAAATAGTTCCATATGATTTATTGAATATAATATTCTTCCCCCTACGACAGAATGCTTTTTCAGATCTTGGGACACGGACTTTTTGCCTGCTAAGAGATGTGTGCTAAGGCTTAATAAGATATTTATATGCTAAAGAACTTCCTCCAGAACACCTTACACCTATTCAGCATCATTAGTACTCTCTTAAATATATAGAAATACCCTTTAGGATGAAACGGGACTAAATTCGTGGAGTTATACAAAAGTGACTTCTATAAAAGACTGGAAATGTTCCCCTTTGCTGTCAGAGCAGGAAGGATGCCCATTTTTATTTAGGTCGTGGCAACACCCAAAGGTTTATCAGACATTCTCCTAAATTCCAGATAAATTTTTCCTGCAGTCTGAAGCAGAATGGAAGTTGTCACTGCCTCATAGCAGCATCAAATATATATGATAGCAATATAGCAGGAGATGGAGAGCTTTTGATGGTAAGATCATGGAGTACAGTATCTCAATAGCAGCTCTGAGAAATCAGAAGAGGTCTTGTGAGGCCTCATTGCACTGGGCCTTAGAAAGATGTTATCTGGAAAGACAGCGTGTAAAACAAGCCCAGAATTAGACACCTTTCCAGCTTTCCTGCATACGTCCATTGCAGCAGCTGCCTTACAAAGCACTCAAAAAACCACCCTGGGTGAGATAACACAAACCCAGGTTTAACACACACATAGAGATCTGACAGTGGCTATACAGGATTAGCGCTTTCTGTAGATGTGTTGATGTAAACTAAGCAGAAATTATCCAGGTTTAAACAGACACAGGCGCGTCCATACACAAATCCTCAGAGGCAACCATCCGCTCTCTTCGAATGGAGAAATACAACCTTGTGGTTATTAAATTGCCTTCCAGACAAGTGGGGCAGGAACCCAAACCTTGTGCCTGGCCTTTTGCTGATGCTGTGAGGAATGGGCCGATCATCCCCACACACTGGAGCTAAGGACTCCAAGCTGGCTTTATGTAGGACATGTGCAAACCAACACAGACCTGACATCTATTCTGTGGGCGCACAGCAGCTTCAGGCCAGAAGCTGCAGGCCTGGGTAGGGTGAAATCAGGCGTGCGCTAATCCACTGTCTGACACAGCACTGGAGCTGGCCAGGATCCAGGGATCCAAACCCGTAGCAAGGAAATGGCTGGGCTGAGCTCGCTGAGCTCTAAACAGGAAACGGGTTCTTCACTCTCGAGTGGCTCAATGAAAAATATCACCCTGAAGTGGCAGTGATGCCTCTGCATGCAGCCAGAGTACGGCAAAACTCAGGTGAGAACACGTGAAAGCCCCAGATGTAAAGTACTGGCACTGCGCAGAATGGGGCAACGGAGCTCCAGGTTCCCCTTGATGAGCAGCACTGACATCCAACTGGTGGGATCTTGCCAAAGGTATGGGCCTTTAGAAGAGTCAAGAAGGAAAAGTGAGAAGACAGGGGAAAATACTATAAATATTCACCCTAAAACCTCCAGAGCTACAACCAGCATGAAAACTTCTTCTAAGAAGAAAATATAGAGATGCATTTGGATGGGGGACTGATCCATTTTGTCCCATTGTGTCACACATCTCTGCAAAGGCTCACAATTGTCCCCAGGAGGCCCAGCAGACTCAAGACTTTTCTATCAAATGCTCCTTGAGTTGAAAATGGCTCTGAGCAGGAGATGGACAGTAGTGATCACAGAGGTGAGGAAGCCAGCCGACTATGAACATGTGGGACTCCCTCATCTGCTTTGTGTTCTGTTTGTTGTAGGAAAGAAAGGTTGTGTGTGGGTGGGCTGCAAGCCCCCCACTCACACAATGTGGAAACAATAAATCACAGGCAGCCCTGAAGAGCCACCTGATTTTCAAACATGAAAAGTCCTCTTTCTCCTCTGGAAACACCTCCAGTTTTGCTCTCCTTGCTCAATCTCAACTTGGCACAGGTTTCCAGGGAAGGGTCTCCCAACCCACAAAGCTCTCCCTGGGTAGGGCAGCCAGTGGGTCTGCAAGAACATTGGCTGAACAGCTCAAGTCTGGTCTTGCTTGGACGACCTGCTTTTAGTCTCGGCTCTGCATACGCTATGACACCACCAGATCCTGCTTTGGCTAGCCCAAATTCCCAACACGACTCAACACATGCAAGGAACGTCACATCTTTCAGCACATTTGTTCTGCTTCACTGACTACAACAGGCTTCCTTGGAGGCAACCGTTGTCTCACCCCTCCTTGGCACTTTTTACCTGTCTCTGCTTTTCACATTTCTCTTTCCTCCCAAGATTTCCCAGCGGAGACTTCTCAAAGTCCCTATCCTCCAGTACTCACCACGGAGCAGGGACGAGAGGAAGGAGTTCATTGATCCCGTTATGGCAAAACACACACACACTTCAGACATTGGTTTCTGTAATTTCTCCCATGCTCTGGAAAGGGGTCACCATGCTGATTTATAAACTTAGGAACCAAATGTCTCTCGCAGACCTGGTGGGTAAACAGGCCAGCTTCCCCAGTAGCTTTGCACAGCTACATATGGCAAGCAGAGCTTCACAGAGGCTTTTGTCCACATTTCCCTTCAGTCAGACTCTATGAAGACAAATGACTACATCCAAACTATGGCCGAGGTTACCTTATCAGTGACCCCCAGCCTTGCTTCAGTAGGCCCTAGAGAGCTCCAAGTGTCCATTCCCAGCCACACACAGACGCTCTCCCCTGCCAAGCTTTCTGCCCTGGTAAACATATGGGTCCTTTTCCCTGGGAAACAGGGGCTGTGGAGCATGGAATTGGCTGCATTGGTCTCAGGGGCATCCCCAGTGTCAGCAGAGGGAGGATATGAATCTGAAATGAGACGTTTTCCACTTTTCTCTATGTTAGAGGCTTTTCTAAGCCTACCTGCTGGTCTGGTCCCAGTGTCCGAGGAGGTGAATGGCTTCTCACTGGCTCCATTGTCAAGACACGTATGGTGTGTCCCACACACACAGCTGGGTCAGGGACAGGCGACTTCCATCCCATGCACTTCTACCACAAATAACAACCTTTACTTGTCCTTCCTTTCTGCCTGCACCAGGCAAAGTCTGCTGTTGGTTACTACTAGCAGATACAATTCTCTGTTATCTTTGTAAGTGTGAAATATGTGCTGCTATGTTTGCAGTTATGAAAGTTGAAATGAAATCTTAATTGCAAGGAAAAGAGTATTTTTGTCACATTTACAGCACCTAGAACGAGCGATGAGAATTCCTATTGTGTCAGATGTCAGCGGTTTTGCTGTTGCTGCTGATGTTACTCTTTTGACCAGTTCTTGAGCATAATAACTGAAGTCATTGATAGAAAAAATTACACTGTGGTTTCTCTTTTGTTCCATTTTTGAAATAAATTCAACAAGCTAAGCCCTGCCTTAGCTACAAAAGAGTTAATTCAAAGAATAACAGTGGGAACCATGCTCTTCTCAAAGGGATATTTATTTGGTTTTAAAGAACTCGTTCTTCATGCAAAGAAAATGAAGGTTGGAACCAGAAGAGAAACATCTGCCTCCTCCAAAGTTATGAGAAACCGTGTTGCACATTCCTAACCTTTCTCCTGTCCTTTTGGCTAAGAATCAATTATTTTTCTTTAAAGGTAACACTTACATCTGGGCAACCGGGCAACTTATCGCATAAAAATCACTCTTCAGAGCCAAACTCAAATAGATTAACTAAAAAGGGCATACTGTATTTTGTCTTCTGGAAAGAAATATTTTCAATTACCAGAGAAACTTCTTGCTGGAAGAAAGATCTGATCCTTTCTGGTCTTTAGGATCTGAGGAGGGTACAGGATGGCTACAGCAGACACCCAATTGCTTTGGGTTTTGGAGCAAAAAACTTCCTTTAACACATTACTGACATAATTTGACCCCCCCCTCCATGAAAATATTTAGCAAAATGTTGGTTCCTTTGAGACTTGTGTTTATCTTAACAAAAATGTCAAATTTTCACCTATTTCTGCCAGGCCTAGGGGTGGACAGGTCACCCCCAGCAAGAAGTGGCTGAGCTGTGCTCTGGGTCACTTGGCCTGAAGTGTCCAGTTAGATATGACACCAAAGATGGAGGAACCCATCATCACAAGCTGATACACGGTTTACTAAATTCTATGGCCCTGGCAATTTTGGTAGGGAACAAGTGAGAAAAACGTAGTGCACAGCTATACAACTGTCAAGAAATTCTAGCATCTCCAAAATGTGCTACCAAAATGCTTTCCTGCTTGTTACAGTTCAATCTGAAGGGATTTTTTCATTTAATCAAACTGCTTTTCCATTTTTTCAGCTGCCTTTCCCATTTGTTTAGAGGCAGATTTCTCGACTGGCTGAATACGACTGTAAAAACATCAGACTAAAGCACTTAAAGACACCAAATAATGCTTCTGAGAACAGGTAGCTTTACAGCGTCCAGAAGGAAATAGCTCAAAGCTAAAATGTTTGGTTTATTCTGCAGGAGTGGGGCATAATGAAAACAGATGGAAACAATTTGCGTGGCGAGCTTCTCTTCTACATCTCAACATCTCCCTAACCTCAGTATTCACCTTGAGTACAAATTGCCCCGGCAACTTGCAGTCCAGGATTAAGAAACTATTGCTTATTTAAATACAGATTTGCTGGGGATATCCACAGGAAATTTGAGGAGCTACTTGCTGAATGCAGACCATTGTTTGCATTACAGCGGCGCTCCGAAGACTCCAGCAAACCAAGCACGTTGTGCGCAGCACTGTACAGATTGTGGAGGTACCCTCCCTAGCTCAAATTGCCGTAATTTTCCACGATTACTCCACCACCTAAGCACTGAGATGTTCCCGTGGAGTTGAAAAGCTCCTTTTTGCCCTGAAGCTGTCCCAGCCCCATGCAGCAAATACGAACAGCAAAACACAGGGGGTTCTCCTCAGCTGAAGCAGATGGGCAGCTGTGGGCAGAGGTGAACGTGACTGGTTCAAGGTTACGCAGGCAACCTCTGGCAGAGCCAAGAACAAATCCACGTCTCTGGCACCAAAGCCTGCGTCACAACCAAACCCAGTTTTTCTCTCTGATCTCGCTTCTATCTTGCTCGCATAAATATTTGCGCGGCTAAAATGAAACCACATTGCATTTTTTTCCCCCTTAGGAAAAAACAACAAGTACTTAAAATATTTGTGTAGTTTCCCTTCCTTTTTAAGGAGCTGGTGCGGGGAATTTATTTTAACTTTTCTTGGCAAAGAGGAAAAGAAGGAGCAGGCCCAGGTGGGGTCAGACTCCCTGAAAGCCCTCCATTCTTCAGCTCTGCCCACCCTGGCAGCACTGCAGGACAGCAGAGACACAGCCACAACAGCTTGAGACCCCGGCTCAGGTGAGGGGAGCAGGTCAGGAGCGGTGTGAAGGTTTTGGTAAGTGAGTCACCTCCACGGGAAGGTTGTGTAACCCATGCTGGGTTACCCACGCCAACTGTAATTCGCTTCAAATTGACCCAGGCCGATTACAGTACAAGCAGACACTGAATGTCCTAAGCAGGATCATCCCGGAGGATGGACATGACTAACCCAGGCCTCTCTGTCCCTCCCAGGAGCAATGAGAACAAATCACTCCCTTTCAAAACCATCCAGGGTCATCTCTGGCTCTGCCAGAGGAATTTCACCTGCCCGTGCCAGCAGTGCGTTCAGCTCCAAGAAAAGTACCAGAGCACGCTCACATCCACATGAAACAGCCCAAGGTGGAGAAACTTCTCATCTTGCTCCAAGCCCACCCGAGCCCTCTCCCGGGACGATTCCTGGTGGATTTTGCAGGCATAACCAAGCCCCCTCCCAGCAAGGCGAGACACGAGAGCGGCTTCACGCCCGCTCGCCTGCCAGGGTGCAAAAGGAGGAGGGGGAAGGCGTGTATGTCTTCAATATGTTTGCCCGTCCCGAGCCTTGATTCCTAACACATGTTTCTTCTTTCATGCAAAACATGTCTCTTCTGTTTTCTGTCTCCTTGATTTCATTTTAAAATGCAGTATTTTTATGGCATGAAGAGATAAAGATATGGGGAGGGGAGGGAAAGTGGTACAAAAAAGCAATTAAGTCTGGTGGCTGGTTATTGTAATGCACTAAGAAGTAACCCAAACCATTCCCTTTGAAAAGGAGGCCACTTCTGCTGCTGATATGCACAAGGTTTTCACAGCTCCCATTAACATGACTGGAAACCATCCAGGTAAAACTCTTGTCTTGGTCAAAGATGAGGCTATCATGTCTGAGATTAATGGAAATCTTTCAACGGAAGAACCAGCATCATTGCTGGATCACTGCAGTCTCGTCAGCCATTTATTTAATCCAGATTTGTCCTCCAAAATTCTTTTATTAATACATGAAGGCTCATAACTAGGGCAATAAACTGCTTTAATGAGCTTTATTGAGTACATCTATGGTGAACAACTGAGCAGAAAGGAGGACAGGGAGAGCCTGGAAGTTCTGCTCCAGAGCGAAGGGGTCACGTGGTTTGGTTTTTATAAGATGTGCTCTGGACGTTTCTGAGATTGCAGGAACACATCTGTCTGTTGGTCCAAAGGGAAAGTGCCGTGGTACAACACTTCCAGGATGTCACTGTCCTCTGCTGTCCGACACAGCTGATGCTGAAGAAGTCCCCACAATTGGAACTAAACTAGTTTTGTTGGAAATAAGAAAGACCCAGTCCATAAAATTTTCTGTGAGCCATGAATTATATGGAGAACCTCGAAGCGGAAACTGAAACCAGCCTTTCTGAGGGAAAGCACTGCAGGTTGGGAGTGTGTGGTACCGCACGCCTCCACAGCACAAATTCTTCTTGCCAGGCTGCCAGCGGCTCCCACTGAGAACGTGCACCTGCATCCGCGAGCATTTTTGACTCCACTCAGGTACAGCCCAAGGCCTGCCCAGACCTTGACCCACCTTGACAAAACACCGAGCCACCCTGGCTCCGTCTCTGCAGGGGTTGTTCAGCTGCTCCCACAGACCAGCTCTGCTGTCAGCACTGCCGAAAGCAGCTGAGGCAGGAGCTCCTCAGCACCCTGAGCCAGAGGGTCTGCCAGACCCCACGGGGGTCATCTCCCACGAACCTCAGCACTGGGTCCGGTTGGCGCTGGGGAGGACCTGGGAGGTACGGCTCCCCAAATGCCTTGGGCTACGAGCACATTCCTAAACACGGACAAGCCACTTGGTACCGGTGATGGAAGTTAACACGAGCTGCTGCAAGCTGGCGTTGTTTTCCATACTAATCTAGTCACAATGTTAAAACAAACTATTTCCGGACTGCAATTATTGCACCTCATAGAGAAACTGTACGATGCTGGAATTAACAAAATGCTTGAGTGCATTTAATTACTAACAGATACCTTTAAACTTGCGGTTGGGAAACTGTTAAGTCATTCCTGAAACATGTGCCCCGCAATTCAGTTCCACTCTGAAGCATTTTCAGAATCTGCTGATCCATAAAACATACCTTTGGAGAAGGTTTGTTTTGGCAGAGGTCTTAGTTTTGTCCAGCAAACTAATGGTGTCCGTTAACACACCATTACATACATCGTTAACATACTTGGCAACTGGGATTTCCCCTCAAGAAGAAAGAAATCATGTGTAAATCATAATTATCATCCGCCTGGCAGTATCAATCATCGCACACAAGGCACTTGTTCTCATTCTCTACCCACAGAAAAGTTCCTTGCGAATGCAACTGGGGTTGGCCCTGCACGTGGTGCCTCGCTAGGAAATCACCGGTTGAGCCACAGATGCAGTGAGTTTATACAGTCAGATCCTGTCTGGAATGCAGAGCCATCAAGAAACAGCTTGTGTTAGGTTGATAATGAAGTACTGACATGATGAACAAGAGACAGAGATTACCTATGGAGCGATCCCTGCCCTGAACATGCAGTTCCTCCAAACAGCCACTGAAATCTGTTTCTTATCCTCTGTAGATGGCTAAGGAAAACGATTAATGCAAAAAGAAAGCCTCATCTATAACCTCACAAGAGTAAGCAAGGCGGCTGAGAGGTGACTGCGCAAACTGGTCCTTCTCTAAGTGCGTACGCAGGAGGGTTTGGTCCCTGCTCCCACAGCTGAGATCTGGGACTGGCGAGGTTTCCTTCCTTGAATTGACGTGTCTAATCGGGCAGCAAAGATTTTCTCACATCCAAAATCACTCTCAAACCTCTAGGCTGTACATTTAAAAAACACAGCAGCGATCTAATAATAATACCAACAATACCGCCAGCAGATGTGACTGCCAAGCAACATTATCTACTTCACGGCTTATGACATGCATTTGATAGGAAACACTTGCAGCAAGAGGGACTGGCATTGCAGCCAAGGAAAAAATTCAACTGTGCAGTTAGTGCAAACCAGGGTGGGAATCTTGAGCGCTGCAGTTTTTTGGGAACAGGACAGAGTGAAAACATCATACATCTCTAAGAGCTGGCATTGCTGTGGGGCACACGCAGTCTGGCTAATCTCGGGGTCTTCTTTCTATGATTCTGTGATTTCCAGTTTCTACTATGAAATGGCATCATCCTGAAGTGGACGAGTCACTGCTTTCCTCACCCTTTACTCGATAGGAAGGGATGGATCAGCACTCACATGGAGTGACAGAACGGCACTCACCGTGCTCTCCTGACAGCCCCTGGCCTTCACGGAGGAACACGAAGGAGCCTGAACTCACCAACTCCATGGCCTTTGTTGAAGAGAGAGAAGCTTCCAGCAGAATTCGTGCTTCCCCATGGGCAGTGGTAGGAAGCTGGAAGTATTATTTCGTTATAAAAACAGGACAAAAAGGAACGAGGAATTTGTGCTAGAAAGATAAAACCTCTTTCACAATTGCAGCTTGGGAGTCTCATGACAGTAAAAAATATATTTATTTTCTGCGTTTGCATTTACACTTCATCTCTGATTCCTTCCCAATACTCCCACCCTGTATTGCTTATATAAAAAGTGATGTATTAGAGACTCCAACTACATTCTGTAGTATTTTCAGGTCTTGATGGAAGCCTGCAGTCTATTTTCCAGGCTCGTAAATCTCAAGAGAAGTGTTTCATTATTCTGTCCAGGCAGTGTGGAATATCTGAGCCATAGATCCTCACGGATGTTTCCTTTCTGGGCCATTCCATAGACAGGCAACGCTTTGCATTTCAGAAGTGCCCTTAAATTCTTTCACCAGCCCATTCCTTTTCAAACAAGTTGGAACTGAAAATTCCTCTTTCAAGTCCCATACGATAAATTGCAACCTCAACATTCCAGCCTGAAAGGAGCATTTTTCCACTTCTCTTCAAACATTTCGCCTCGTAGGTAGAGGAGGACAAAAGCCATGACCTTCTTTGGCAAATTTAGGACACCAGCAGCCAAAGTAAACAGCTTTGATAGTGTTTTGTAGTGCTTAGGAGTAAAGCACACAGTCTTCTTCAACAAAAAGCAGCGGTGTTTCTGGTACCTCCACTAAAAGCTAATGGATACATGAATTAGCAACAGGTCGAAGTTGTGAAGTTCACGTAGGGATCCAAACCAGCCTTGTATTTGGTAGTCCTGGGTTCAGGACAACCAGACCTGTATTTGTGAGATCCTTTAATGGTTTTCTATATGTGCAAAGAATATTAAATCAGCTTTCTTATTAAGACATCTGGAAAATGTAAGCTGCATTTTAGGACTGATTGTATGAATGCAAGCATCTGTCCAAATGCAAGCCATTTCCAAGCTATTCTCACTTAGCAAACAAAGGAAACAAGCAAAATACAGCCTAGAAGAGAAGTTCTTGTTTCTGACCTAAAAATGACAAAGGTAGCGGCTTTGGTCAAGGAAGACCAAGAAGCTGGTGCAGAAATCAGACCTCTCACTGCAGTGCAACACATACTCCCAGGACCAGCTCTGCAGGAGCCTGTGTTGTTCAGGTGATGGTCCTCTTTCTCGCACTGTTGTCACAGAAAGGCATTTCAACCTGGCAGGAAAGTGTTTCCAGTCAGATCTTGTCCCATGTTCCAGACCGCTGAGGACTTGCCAGAAAGGGACCCAAAACATCAGCCTGAAGGATGCGGACATCCAGCAGTTTGCAGAGTGGTCCAATGCACTCAGGGGCCTGCAATGGCCCCGACTGGTCATGTCCCTTGGCAGCTCACAGGCTAACGGGGAAGCACAAGCAGTGCCAGTTTGCTCAGAGAGGAAGACAAGTGAGACCTTGTCCTCATCCTCTTTTATGTCCTTGTTGCAGAGCGTCAGTCAGAAGAAGGGACATAGCAGAAAGCAGGGTAAGACAATTAGACTGATCACCAAGAAAGAGATGAAGATCTGCCTTACCTTTTCCATCTGCCTTTCTACAGAGGGGCAGACATCTACTCAGAGATTAAGTCTTTGACTTTAAGTGATGAATGAAAACATAACTGATAATTCAAACCTGCCATGGGGTAAGTTTAAAGGAGGGTTGCCCCAAATGGTTTCATTATGTTCTAAAGCTACTGCCAGGAACATGGATGATTTTTCCCTGTGTTTGTTGGTTGTTCTGCATCTAAAACATCTCTGTATGTTTGTTTTTCTTCCGGTCTTTTGTGGTTGCTTTGCAAACATCTGGGCTGGTTTTTCAGTCCTTTGTACAAGGAGCGTGTGTGTGTCAGTACTGCCAACGGCTCTCATGTAATGTTCATGGGGATGAAGGGATTGGTTCAAACAGCTCCTTTGAAAGGCCACCCCAACCCAAAACTATTATGGGAGTATCTCATGAAATGTCCTCTTCCCCCTTCCATACCGCACCATCAATTTCCCTGACGAGGTTAAAAAAAGAGCCCTCTCTTTCAGTAGCAATTACTCAATATGACATTTACGTCTTGCAACCCCATGTTTCTGCTGAGTTTAATGGTGGCTGTATGTCACCAAAGGACACCTAGGCGCTCTCAGTCTAAATGAACTGACTCGTCTGTAGGGCACAGAGGAGCACATTCCCCAAGAATGAGACCCATACATTTCTGCTCCACTATGCAACACTTTAATCCAGCATAAAAATGTGAACCCCTCCCAGTAGCGTAAGAGTGAAACTTCGCAGCTAGAAAATAAATCATGCAACAGCATTTTCCTGCAATGGGTATGATGGGTTATGTGACAGTTAAGATCCCAATTCTTTTAAGGTCCTCTGAAAGCCCTTGCAGTTAACATTTTTATAGTACTTCAAGCTAACTCTCTCCCAAAAGCTTTGGAGCTTTTAAGACCAAAGGAAACACTTTGTCTGTCAAACTCTCCTCTCTTGTACAATCCAAACCATAAATTTTTACCTAGCATTTCCTGCTGTAAACTCAAGGGTTCTGGCTGGTCTGTCACAGGTTTTCAACAAACATTTGGGTAGACTCAGACTCCTCTTGTAGGTGCAGAGGTCCAGCCCATTGTGGCCTGCATCCACCTGCTTGTCCATCCCCACTGCTTGAGGTGGCAGCTGCCCTTTCCCAGCTTTGGTCTTGTGAGAGAGCAAGAGGAGCTGGATTTTTAACGAGAACCCCTTGCCTCATTTCCCTTGTACTGCAAATGGAGGAAATGCAGAGGAGAGGGGAGCGGTAAAGGGAGGAGGATCTGTGGGAGGAGAGCTGGGGACACTAAGGCAGAAAGCTCTGCAGAAGAAGGGGAGCTGAACAGGCTGAGAGCAGAGATCAGTATTATGGTGCTACGTGGCTTGCACATTACAATTTCTTACTGGGCTCTTTTCCTTAGGAAAAACCAATCTCCTCTCACAGGCTTTCCTGATTATAGGGTGCCCCCCTCCCCCATTCAGAAATACCCCCACAAAGCTCTATCTTCTTAATTTGCTTGGTCGCAAATGGGAACAAGCTGCACTTTCTAAATAAGTATTTTATGGTTTTTTCCTTCTCCTCAACAACAGTGTTCATGTAACAGATTATCTGAACCAAAGGAGTTTACAGTTCCCTACTTCCCCAGTTCCTCACCAGTAAGACTGCCGCAGCAGAGACAGACCACACTGCAATACCAGCAGTGCAGCTGAAGGAAAAGGTGGGGTTTCCTCCACTAGGAATTTGGGTCACTTTACCCACATTTTATTTACCACTAGACCACCAGTCAGTACCAGATACAGCCCTGCTTATCGGGAGCCATGCATGCTTTCAATCTGTACCCATGTCCCAGGCATTAGCCACACAGGTACAGTTTTAGGGAAAGGGATGGATTTCTGCATGGCCTGATCTCAGAGGACAAGAGTGGACGTGGGGCTCTGAGACAATCCATGGTTATCCAAGCACAGCGACCATTCAGAGAGCTCAGTGGTTTACACCTTTGCTTGCTCCCTACGGTTGTGGTTGCAAGTTGTGTTTGAAGAAGTGAAAGCAAAAAAGGAGAAAATTATGCTGTCACCAAGAAAATGTTATTCTGACTTCTACTGCAGTTATAGGTAGCAGATAAATCTGTAATGAGGAGGAAGGACAAAGGTGGAGCACAGAAGTCCTGACCTGAAATTTCCTGTGTTCATACACCTTGAGCTCTGTTCTAGGTCTGCATCCACACAACACAGGAGGAATCTATTCTGAGTCTGGCTTTCTCTCATTGTTTCCCCTTCTATATCCCAAAAAAACCTAAGAAAAATAAATAGGGTTGTGATTTGGACTGAATATTCATAATAGAGTTCTAATGAGAGAAAGATGTTCTTTCTACTTGAAACATGATTACCCACCCCTTAAAAACTCCAAAAGAAGCATCTCATGGCCTTGCATGGGCTGCCTCAGGAGATCCTGGAGGATTGCTTCTCCTCTCTGGTTCTTATTTACCCAGTAGAAACTGGATCAACCCTTCTCTCTCTCCATAGAAAGTGCCTTTCACTTCACATGTCTGAGGAATGAGGTCTCTAGGAAAATAAGGCTGCAACCAACATCCTAGCCAAGAAACAGGAGATGTCCTGTATTGTCCTGAACTACATGACATAACTATTATATATATGCCTGTGTGCATGAATTTAAGCCTCATGTCTCCTTTCTCGCCACATTGGAAGAATTCATTAAAGAATTCCAGGATCACTGAAAGAAAGCAAAGGTAGTGGAGTCAGAGCTTCTGGTTCTGTTTCAATAATTTTCTCTCTGTTCTTTTCTCTGATTTTATCCAGGTGAAAAGGCAACATTTTTAAACAGCCAGACATTTCCCTGAAAGCAGAATAGGAACACAGTAGCTAACAAAAAGGAAGTAACACACGCTGGGAAAGACCACACAAGACTGAGACAGCAAATATTGCAAGAGAACAGCTCCTGCCCCCCATGATACCCTGCCCTGTTCATACCATAGACGCCAGCAGATGACAGTGACAAACATACCATTGTAGCTCTTCGGTGACAGTGATCCTCACGCTGGTTTGAAAAGCCTTGGATGATAAACAACGGCTGACAAACACCCCACCAGTGACCCCTGCAGAACTCCAACCCCAGGTAGCAGAAGGTTACAAAAACATCCCTTCATAATCACCGCCTGAGACCGATCCAATAAACAACCGTTAATCTCTCCAGCAGCTTTCTCAGCAGCTCCTTACTTCCCATAATGAAGGTACATCACAAATCTAGAACCGCGGGCTGCTTCGACGATGGCTTGATCAGCTCACCTGCTGCTCACAAACTGATGTACCACTCATAACAGGAGAAAGGAAGAAAGGAAGGAAAAACGTAGAAAGGATTAAACCTACAGCAACCAAGAGAGAGATTAAAATGAATAGGTAAATAAACTACAGGAGATTAAAGGGCTGTTAAAACCAAAGGACTTAATTTTGGAAAGTGATGGTCAGAAACGCAAAGTAATGGTCTTACAAACCGGTCACAGGGGGTCAAAACTCAGCAGTGTGAGGCAAAAGAATGATGAAGAGGTAGAACTTAGTGAAGTAATGGGAACAGCGGCAAATGCCCTGAGCTCTCTGAGCTGGAATGGAAATTCTGCTCCCACACATTCAAATATATTTCTAAAAAAACCCTATATATGGAAGTAACCAAGCCAAGCTTTTCTTGAGGAGTTAAGACCTTTTATGAACCTCTCTACCCCAAACAACATCTTCAGAGAAGTCCAACCCATAGAGTCTCTGTTTCTGCTTGTCTCAATTTTAGACCTGTTTCCAAATTCAGACCAGCACCCAATCACAACAGTAAAATCCCAGCTTTTCTGTCTGTACATAAATCCAAACTTTGATAAAATCTGGAGGAACCACAGATCTCACTTTTGCCCATCTCAGAAGATTTCCAGGGTAGAACAAACACCGCATCTTCAGAGTCTGGAATGTGTGTAAAGCTCCAGAAATGAGTAAAAACACATCAAGGTCCAGAGCTGAGGGAATGAGATCTGTACGTCTGCCAGTGGGAGAAGAAATATGACATTCCAAAAGGTAAAGGTTTTAAGCTTGCTTTTGGGCTGAAACCTGAGTTTCAACAATCTACTGTAACAACTAATTACAGGTTTTGATTATTTTGATATTTTTTTTAAAAAAAAAAGGTTTTAATTGGATCTTTTGCACATAAACTCTGGTCCCTTCTGACCTCAGATAAGGCCTCAAGTGTTCACGTGGGGAATCAGCACCTGGGCATGACTAACACAGAGCCATTCATACAGACACAACTTCTTTTTTTCCCGCTGTCTCACCAGGTCTCTGCTAATCCTTCCACTGTGGCTTTCTGAGCCACTCCTGATGTACATGGGCGCCTCTTTGGCCAAATGTTACGAATAACATGACCGCGCAAGGGTAACAGAATGAGTCTGGCTGGAGGTAACTGAATAAAACACGACTTCACACAGGGTCCCTCTTGGTTTTGCACTGTCAAGCAGCCAAGGCTACAGCTCGGAGCTGCATGAGGTGCATAGCAGAGATAAACAGCCACTGGTGACACTTTAGGCCAGCTGAGGTAATAAATGAACATTGACCTCCATTGCTATCTCAGAGGAGTGGAAAATAGTGGCTCAATCGGCAACAAGTTTCCACTAGCGCAATTAGGATAACAGACCATGCCCTGCTTTTTCTGTGTTTTCATTCAGTTTTGAATAGCTTTTTGTTGCAGAAAACCCTTAAACCATGTAGCACACACAGAGCTCCAAGCCATCTGAGCCCGAACTTGGGTCAGGAATGCTTTGACCTTGATACAGGACAGATACGGCGGCTGTAGATTACCATTATTTTTTTCTATGCCAAAACTCAGTCCTCACGCGGTGCTTGTAAGACGGGAAGTCACTGATAAGCAACGTTTATGTGCAGTGCAAAGCTCGTTAACGTGAGGGCACCGGTGACTGGCACCATTGTGTGATCCAGCACAGAGAAGCTCCAAAGACCTCAGGGTGCACCAGTACGAGAAAATTTGCCAGGAGGGTTCTAACGTGCTGGCATCCTGGGGTGAGACCGCATCTGGAATATTGTGTCCAGTTCTGGGCCCCTCAGTTCAAGAAGGACAGAGAACTGCTGGAGAGAGTCCAGCGTAGGGCTACAAAGATGATGGAGGGAGTGGAGCATCTCCCTTCTGAGGAGCGGCTGAGGGAGCTGGGGCTCTTTAGTTTGCAGAAGAGGAGACTGAGGGGAGACCTCATTCATGTTTATAAATATTGAAAGGGTGAGTGTCACGAGGATGGAGCCAGGCTCTTCTCGGTGACAAACAATGATAGGACAAGGGGTAACGGACACAAACTGGAACACAGGAGGTTCCACTTCAATTGGAGAAGAAACTTCTTCTTAGAGAGGGTGACAGAGCCCTGGCCCAGGCTGCCCAGAGAGGTTGTGGAGTCTCCTTCTCTGCAGACATTCAAAACCCGCCTGGACGCCTTCCTGTGTAACCTCATCTGGGTGTTCCTGCTCTGGCAGGGGGATTGGACTGGATGAGCTTTGGAGGTCCCTTCCAATCCCTAACGGTCTGGGATTCTGTGCTCTTTGACATAGCTGTGGGAGTGCCCTCAGCCCACAGAACAGGGGGTGAACAGGTCCTGGGCTGAAGCCGCAGGTGGGGAGCTCAGCTAGGAAACAAGTGCACACACACACACAGAAAGGATAAAACCATGGCGGAGGGCAAGAAGGGGAGGTCTGTTTGCCTCCCATCAGAAGGAGTCTGAATGCCTCTGGAAACCAAACGAAGGCAGGAACTGATTTTGCACGCCATGGTCTGA
Organism: Mesitornis unicolor; assembly: GCF_000695765.1. NCBI lineage: Eukaryota > Metazoa > Chordata > Aves > Mesitornithiformes > Mesitornithidae > Mesitornis > Mesitornis unicolor. The sequence continues at coordinate 67,908 of NW_010209403.1, read as the reverse complement.
TCTGCTTTGCCAGTCACTTTTCCTCAAACTGGGTACCAACTGGTCAAACAAACGTTTTGCCTAGACCAACCTCACCAGAAGTTAGGATGTCTCCTTCCCCTAAATACTAAGCAGGGTCGATCAGAAGCAACATGCAAACTCTGTTGGTGTTCACCTGCTGCAGGTATTGAGGTCCAGAAGCTGGGCTTGGCAGTGAAAGAGTAAACCTGAAGTCATTCAGAGGTAGCCAGAGGGATAAAACAGCAGGATTTATCAACATGGCTGCAAAACGGTACAGCAGATGTGGAGTATCAATGCGAGTACTCTGGTACGCTTGAGGTGAAAGAATCAGGGTAAAGAATTACTCAAACCTGGACCAAAGGGTCTTTCCATTCGCCAGGTGGCCCTTTAGATAACAAACAGGGATGGGGTTTCCCTCCAGGTTTATGGGTTAGATACGAGTTTCCCAACGTGGATATGCTCAGGGATTACCTAACCATTCGCTCATACCTGGTCTGTATAAAGCATTTCTGCTTCAGTGGTAGCCCAAAGCAGATTCTGTGCCTGCCTGTTCTGAACTCTCTCAAGGATGAGAATATTTCCTGCAGATCTGGGCTTTCTTTCCATTTCGAAATCACTGGAACAGAAATGTTGAGTTACTTTGGCAAAGTTTCTTGGTTTGCCTTGCTGGACATGGAGTAACCAAAGCAAATGAATCGGGAGCAAGATGAGTAAGTTCACATCTATCCAGTCGATAGCCATCTGACAAAGCTGTCTTTGGGCAAAAGAAGTACATTCTCCTGTACTGAATCAGGCCATCACAACTACAAAGTGTTCCAAGTTAAACACATGCAAAAACTGTTTGACTCATGTTTCACATTTAATTCTAGATCTCTAAAAAAGTTTACAAAAGCAAAGCTTGCCTGGACCAAACAACTGAACTGCATGAGGCACGTGGCATTAGCTCAGGCTTCGCTGGCCAGCTTTCTAAATGAAGTGTTTGGGAATAAGAGAAACACACAGATTTGGGAGTGGAATGGATAAGAGATTTAGTTTCTCCTTTTATAACAGAGTCCTGTGTAAATCTGAAGGAGCCTGCAAAGCTTCAATGAGACATGCATTAAAAGCAGCAGCAGCTCTGTCCACATATAATGGAATTATTAAAAGCAAGGCAAAAGAGAAAGATTCAACACGCTGCTGGAGAGCTGCCCAAAAGCCCACAGTTGTGATGTAGTGCTTGGACTCGAATCGTGTTAACAGGGCAATATAAATCTGCAGAGAGCAAGACAAAGTCTGAAGAGAGCAGACCTAGCCAAGAAGGCCCAAAATCTGGTCACAGATTCAAGTGGAAGGTAGTTCAAAAGGGAAGTGTTTGAAAACCTAATTCTGTACAGTAAAAAGCTGGCTGTGCTCACGGTTTATTTTGAAGATCACACGTACGTTATAGTACCAAGGGAACAAAATTTGAGCGATCAACAGAATGGCACAGTGAAGTGCACTATAAAGACTTCATTTCCCTCATAGGTTCTACAATGGGCAGTGCAGTTATTGGCAGTGATGATGTTATTTCTAATGTAAATATTTCACTTTCAGCACAGCTGAACTGGGAGGGATTATAACAAGTAATGAATGAACTTCCAAATACCTTTCCAAGCCAAAAAAACCCAGTGATGGCATGCAGAGCTGAATCCTTCCAATCATCCAGAAAGAGATGGAGAGGATTTTGCATGACTCTTGGTAATTACTACTTCCAAAACTGCCAGCGATGCCTTTTCCCATCCCTCTGTGGTCAAGGCGCTTATTCTTCCAGGTCCTCACTCTTGGCCTACGCCTCCATTGTCAAGTCAGTGGAAGAATGACAACATCCACCAGCTGCCTGGACAACAACCAGTCCGGATTATTACAATGAGCTTGCATGAGAAACAGGATTAGAAAAGCAGAGAAAGTCTACTGATAAAGCTGCCCCATTTGTTTTGATTCAAGATATTAAGGTTGTTCAGTAAATATCAGTGGGAGACGTGGGAGACTTCCCTGCGCCCTGACCAGCTCCATGGCAGTTGATGAGCTTCTGTTTTATTGCAAAATCGGATCGCTGGGGGGTGAAAGCTGGGTCGGTTTCAGTGAAGGTTTTCTAGGTTTTTGCATTATTTTCTCCTTGGTGTAGCAAGAAGTATTCTTAGAGATCACCTAAAACATGATGGGGAAGGAAAGTTCTTTGTGCAGTTATCTCACTGTTTAATTTATGGCATATCATAATGTTCCCATTCCTTGTAATAACATAAGCTAGCATCCGTGCTCTCTTAAAATACGGCCCAACCAGATGGGCTTGCATATTTACAACTCTAGCAAGGAAATATTTGATGTAGTGATTGCTTATATCACAACCATTTTGTTAAAAAGCTCTCTGGAGTATTCTTCCAATAACTAAAAAGACCACCCTGTGCTGAAAATTTAGGATATCATTTAAATGTGCACGCTGACGAATTTATGAATGAAACTGTAGAGCATGGATGCAGAGGATGGACCTAATGACCAAGGAGGTCCCCTCCAGTGCTGCGTGAGTACCTGCTCCCTGCGCTCATAAAGGATCATGTCTAAAGATTAACCAGCACTGATGTGTCTGGCTGCATCTGCAGAGAAGGTTTGGAGAAAGAAGGGCCACTTCAGGCCCCTCAGGTAGGTGACAAATGACACAGTAGCAGACAACATAGTCTGCCTTATAGCGCTGTCATAAAATGAGCACCTCTCTGGCCTACTTGTAAAACCTTTGCAGTCTCACTGGTAACAACCCAGGCGAGTTCTGAACGCAGGAATGACTCTTTTCTCTTTTGTTTCACTTCCCTTTTTCTTATTTGTTTCAAGTCCTTAGCCAAACAAATCCTGGGGAGCAAAATTCAGATGGTCAGATGTGAACAAAAGAAGGAACATAAGTCAGTTTTGAAGAAAACCAAAGATAGTGCTTGGCTGACCAAAAAATCTTGGTGTTGGAATCCTCCAGGACTTGCAGTACAGGCCATTCTTGTGTGAGAACAGAGATATTTTCTACTGTCTTTTGAAGCAAGGTGGGTTATGATCTGGAGGATCCTGTGACTGATGTGGCTTTTGTTCCCATGCAAAAAATAAAGAAAAAAAAAGCATTTAATCCTCAACTTTAGCCTTGTTTTTTGGACATGAGGTCGGTGAAAAACTGAAGCAGTGATTGCAAACTGTTCTCTGTTCTAGGAGGAATAATGAGTGTAAAAAACACAATCCCAAGTGCCAAGCAAAACGGCTAAGGTTAACATTACTTGTCATGACAAGTGCAGAAAGAATACTAGCTGCCAGAAGCTCTGTGCAAGGATGTGAGATCCGCATTTCTCGTACTTTTTTCTGTTTTGACAACTAGAAACAACATTTTTCAATTTCTAGATCAACCTAAAAAGTCACAGCAATGCAGCCTTAAAAGGATTCACGGCCTGCACGGCCAGCATAGAGGCAGGGATTAGTGCACAGCTTCACACACCAATTTTGACCATCCCTGTGGATCCTGGGCCAGGTCCTGACCTCATTCAGATCCATATAAATCCACAGCCGTTTCGGTGGGGCTGCGGGGATGTGAGATCAGAATTTGGCTGGTTAAGTTGGCTGAGCTGTGGCAGGTGGGCATCTGCATCTGCCAAGGAACTTCGTCATGGGTGGTGTAAACACCAGGACTGCTCACAACAACTACGTAACCTGCAGTTAGAAAGATCTGCAAAGGGCAATGGCCTCCGTGGCCTTCCCACTCTACCCGTGTGCCATCATAGAGACCCTGTGTCAGGTCCACCCCTTCCGAACGCAGGCGGTGGTGTTTCTGAAATTACAAACGAAAACTGTCTCATTGCACAAAGGGATAAAAGATGTGCCCAGAGTGATGCACTCTCCTGATCACACACCCTCAGTTCTCACCCTTTCCCACTCCTCACCTCACGTCTTCTTGTTCCTCCTGGCCAGCCTGGGGCTGCATGGTTTGGGAACAGTGCTCAGCCCTTCTACAGTCAGCTCAGCTCAGCTCCAGACAGCAAGAGAGAAAACTCTTCATGTAAGAGTCAAAAGGACTCCTTAGGCCACTTGGCACACAGGTCAGTGGGAAGTGAAAGCAATGAGATCAGCGAGGGCACTTCTTGAGTGTGTTCTCATCTCTAAACAACCACTACATCAGCAAATCGCTAGATATCTAATCATTTCATACCTGCTACTCATATTTTCTCCCTCCCTTCCATACACATCCCTAGCTCTACACCAGACCCTACTCGAGTCTTCTTCTCCCCCCAGTTTATGCCCCATTAAGTCATGGCTTGTGACAAATAATTACAAGAAAGGCCCAAATTCAGACAAACCAGTATTTTACTCTGAAAAGAACTGTCCACAATGCTCAAAGTTCAGTCTTTCGCACACTTCAAAAAACACAACCATCCTGTAATATACTAAAAGATTTATTTCTGATACGAGAGCCATATTTAGTATTGGTTTGGCAGGAGTAGGAAAGTAACCACAGGCAGCTGGCATGGGTTACGTGTTAGCTGTCTGATAAACCTGGAGTTCTCAGGACTTTCTTTTTTTGAACCTGCTGCCATCCAGAGCTAAATATTTGCGAAGGGTGCCTTTGGACGAGCAAGGTTTTGTTCTTCCCATCGTAGCTGCATGGATGTCAGCAAAAGATCCATGTTTGCACACCTACAATTTCTATGAAGAACAAGAACTGACAGTAGCTCCTTCAACATTCTCACTGTCAGCTCCTTGATAACAGCTTTAGATGCACCAGCAGCATGCTCCTTAACCCTTTTAATTATAAATATTGCAAACACAGTAGCTCACTGATTTTTTTAATAGCTTCACTTTGTGAAACTTTAGCATGCTCCTTAACCCTTTTAATTATAAATACTACAAACACAGTAGCTCACTGACTTTTTTAATAGCTTCACTTTCTGAAACTTCCAGTGTTTCAAACCAGAGAATTCTGAGTCTTCTTCCTCTGAACGCCAGAGGCTGTTCAGTACTAACGTTCAACTGTGCTCTGAGGAAAATGCAAAGAGCTCACGTTCGTGATGCTGCCACCTGAATGAATGTGGGGCTTAACGCGGTGCAAAATTCGAATTAGACGGTCCAAATTACCAAATTCACTTCCAGTGACTCACTGAAGTATTTGAGCTTTAAAATCCTTATTTGCTAGTAAAACACTGGCACCCAAGTGTTTCCACAACACTAACATGCAAGGCTCTTGAACACAGGCCAACCAAATTCATTTTGGAATTTGAAATAATATCCATCAGGATTTTTTCCTATTCACTCAATTCTAGTCACTACTTCTTGCTGACATACCATCTGACTTGAAGTAGAAATGAAGACTCTAAAATCATTCATTTATTAAGTGCGGGGCAGAACAGTGAAAATTGAGATAGCCTTAAAAATGTCAGTGCAGGTGTCTTGACAATCTTCATTCCCCACCATGCACTCCAGACACAGGCTTTTGTTATCCTCCCACTCCATGAAGAATTGTTTCCTCAGCCTTGGAAACTCCAAGCGCACAAGTCAGGACACTTTCTCCTTCTACAACTCCCAAGGAAATCATTCAGTTTCCAGAACAACCAAAACCAATAACCAACATATTCTTAATTCTTGCCTTTTGTTTTATATGGCTCGCAGGGCTTGCACTTTTAAGCATTTCCCTGTAACTTTGAGAAAAACAAACTTTTAATTCCCAAAACCAAAAGTGCCGCCAAATCACTTGATTCCAGGAGTTGGTGCTCTAAGGAAAAAGCCCCAGAAGTGGTAAGGAGACCCAAGCCCTTACCAGCGGTACTGAGGTGTGCCCGTTACATTCCACAGGACTTTATGGACCTCTCTCCGTTCAAATGAGAAAGCAGATCTACTGTGGTCAAAGTCACCTCTGGCAGCTGATTGCCACAAAGCAAACATGACAAACAAGGTCCATCTTGAGAGACGCAGCAGGTTCCTAACAGGGCACACTGCTTGCTTGTCATGGGAGAAACATTTCAGAAAACAGGCTTATATTTAGCAAGTAATCTTGGATTTCACAGCTCTAAATGCAATTATATGCCAGATTTTTCTCATCCAACCTTCCATTAAACCTCAGATACGAATAGCGTCATATGCCAAACGGCCTTTCACAAACCCTTGAAAAGTGACTACCACTAAACAAACAGTTTGCTTTTCCTGGCAACTTTACAAGGAAAGAGAGTGGAGCTGCTTTTGGTTCATCCACAGCAGCTCAAGTTCACTGAAGGCCAACAGACGATTGTCCGTACAGCAGCATTCTTGCACAAGGATCTACAGAAGGACCACAAACTCAGAGCACCACAAGTGCTGCAGTTTTAAAACCAGTCCTGGGTGAACTCGGGAGGAAAGCAGACGTGAGCAAACCCCATGGGCCAGGGATTCAGTGCAAGTGGGGAAGGCATCACCCACCACAAGCTGCCAAGACTGGTGTAGGGAGTCCAAAGAAGGTTGGTCTGTGGGCACACGTTGTTCAGGTGTGCTTCCAGCAATAAAGTCACTGCACCAATTCTCCTGCAAATACTGCAGCCTTTGGCTCACTTTCCCTTCACACAACCTTCAAATGCCATGAAATTAGGAGTGAAAAATATAACTTGGAGAGCACATTTAACATAAGTAAAGAGATTAAGGAGTTTATCTGTCAACACTGGAGTCCAGATGTTTTTAAAGAGAAAGAAAAAACAGAAGATTGAGAGAGATGTTAATTATAAGATCTTTTCTTCCCTTTAAAATGGTTTAAAATATTTTTATAATACCTAACTTTTCCTGTAGGTTTTGGAGAGGGTTTAAAAAAAAAATACCAGCACAGATTTCAGACTAAACTTCAGTGTCTACATAAGCCTAAGGAGGCTAGAATGTGCTTCACATGGTGTGTACCATCAGTTTCTTTGCATTTCCAGCACCCATAGAGGAGTTATTTAACAGACATTTCTGTGTATGACTTCACCAGCACCAGAGCTCAGGCTCAGGAAGATCTTGAATTCCACTGTTTTTCATCCTTGACTCTTGGTTTCCATCCCTAATCCAGTTCTAGGAGCACTGAAATCATGGACCTACAGCTGGACCTACAGCAGGCTCCCACAGCACCAATCTGGCTGCCACAAGGATGAAAATACAATTTACTGAATATTTTTTTAAAAATATGCTGGGATGCAGGGCTGGGAGAGATGACTTTGGATAACAGGAAAAGAACTCAAACCTATGGGTTCTTCTAGCACAGTAATTCAACAGAGACTGGACATTCTGAAAGAGCAATCGTTAACTCTGTGACAATACCACACCACTGTGGTCAGTTAATGACCAGATACAGAAGAGTTGAGAAGCTAATTATTTCATATTGTAATAATTCATTTTAACAGGAAAGAGTCCATTTTATTTCCTAACTCTAGGTCTGGGTGTTAAACTTCAAATTTTAGGTGTGTAAAGAGAGAGAAAAACTGTCTCGCAATACCACTCTGTAGAGCTGAAACAGATTATATGGAAGACAGAGGCACGATCGCTGGCCCACATTCCTTACGAACCCATGTCTAGAAAAACATTTTGGTTTTTCTTACAGGATTTTCAAGAGAGAAAAGTCTTTTTCAAGAGAGAAAAAGATTTTTTTCAAGAGATTTCTACTTGAAGAAGTGGAGCCCGTCACCAGTCAAGGACACACAGATAGATGAACATTTCTGGGCAAACACTGCAATGAGGTTTCCTAAACAGACGGGTTCTGCTCCCCACAATGGCTTCCTTTGTCCAAATCAGTGATTTTTGTTTCATATCTCACCTTGTCTCTCTCTACCAAAGGATAAGAAATGCTGACCAGAACTGGGGGCATATTTCTTCATAAGTTTAATATAAATTCTGTTGGCTCTATTAGTTGTTACAGCAACACACTCCTTTTTAATAAGTTTTTGGCTCGACAGACCCTTTTCTTCCAGGCTTTAGTGCCTTCCTGTCCTCATTTTATCAAGCTCCTAAAAAATATTTCCTGAAAATATTCTACTATTGTATCTTTAAAAAATATAAATTTTAAAAGCTATTCAAATTCTTGGAAAACTTAACTGTATTCTGAGTCCTTTCCTCTTACTTTTGGATCTCCTTCCTGGTCCCATATTCTTTTCCTCAAACCAAGGAACTTCACCCCTCTTCTTGGCCATGGACAGTTACTGAGACTCCATGTCATCGTCAGCACAAACACCTGAGGGTCTCAAAACCTCATCAGCAGGATGATTATAAGATGCCTACAGAGATTCCCCACATCAGGCAACACAATATACTGGAAGAAGGACCTATAAGAACCTACCTGCAACTGAAGATGTGTTCTGCAATACACAACAATACTTACATTCTAGTGCATTCATGTGTCGACATGCAGGCCATGCTGCTCACCTGTTCCACATGAAGCCAGTGATTCCCATTAGCTGATGGCCACACAGGGAGGCCTAACCAATGAATTCCAAATTCATTCTTTCACAGAAGAGCTCCATTTACAGAAGACATCCATTTCTCTTCTTACTGTCAAATGTAGCCTAGAGCAGTTCTGCAACATCACTCATGCCTCCTAACAGTGCCTTTAACTGGGCCAAAATCCATCTTCATTCTTCCATAGAGACAGCTGACATCTTGAGTTCATATGAGACACACTGTGCTTCCTCTGGCATATTCCTAGGCTTCTCTCTTTTATATTTATGTGACAGCAAACAAAGCTTATGCCATACAGATCCGCGGGTGTGGGGAAAAGTGTTAAACTGGCATACACTATTGTGTATGAAGTTACAGAGCACCCTACACATAGGAGCTCCTAGTGAAGATTCAGAGCTGGGCAACTAAACTGCTTTATAAGAAGGTTTGGAAGGAGTACAAGCACCACTTTGTGTGCTCTCATGCCTGAGAAAGCACTAAGTGGGGCAACCTTTCACACAGGTACAACCGGAAGAAAACTCAGTTTTTAAATCTACAGTTACCCCAAAACACAGTAATCCTTGCAATCCCTAAACAAATCCATCTGCTACAACAATGTCAAACGGAAGTGAAAGATCTTTGTCAAACTGTCATAACTCAGCCTCACTTGCTCTGTGTGCAAACCATGACAACTTAAAGCCATCTCAACATGGGAAATCGTTATGATATTGTCAGCACGGAGGGTGACTTTACCTTTCACATATTTGATCTGTTGTAACTCATTTGCTCTCTGAGCATCAGCCATAGCCTGAGAAGACCCAACGATTACTTAGGACACAGAATACATCCTGGCCTTTATGCAGACTCCAGGGATGAAAGACGGCAGCACAAGACTGTATCTTTAATGCCCACATGAAGGGGAAATTCCCCATTCTTCTAAAGAGCTGAAGACAGAACGGGAAATGGGAGGATCTTTGTCTTGGAGAATGATGCCTCAAGTTCAAGTCAAATCAGTACATCGGCTCCTGCCTTTTCTAGCCAGATGTATTAAAACGAAAAATACCCCAAACTGGAACATTGTCCCCCGGACAAAGAACATCCTGTGAACTGGAGCCACAGCACATCTGGGGGCCTCATGTTGCTGCTGAGTAATGCATGACCTGGGGACACTGTCATTTTGTGCTTAACAAGTCTCCAGGGGGAAAGCTGACATTTGAAAGAGACAAAAAAGCTTCTTCATGTGATGCCAACGCACCCTCTCCTGTTTCACTGGGAAGAGGGAGCATGTGAACCACACAGACATGAGCTCATGTAGCTGCACTGATGTGAGCCACAGCCTCCCAGTCTCAATGCCAATGCCGAGAGCCATGTGCCAGGACGTGTGGCATCTCACAGCACCTTTTATTTTCTACTTCTGTTCTGCCCACATTTCCATCAAAATTCTGGATTGAAAAGTCAATCAAGACAATCAGAGAAGCTTCACAATCATTGCCTGGGAAAGCATTTGATTAGTTTATTTCTTAATCAATAATTTTCCTAGAAGCCATTCTGTACAACCCACTCACCACAGTGCCTACCACGCATAGAGATCTGGAATTGAAAAGCTATGAGGTCATAGATTTGCTCGATATTTCCCAGACCAGCTATTTGCCACTGTGTTACACAGTGATCCAGACTTACAGCTGAGGTCTGGAGATCTGCAGTGTCATGAGTAGTTCATGTTCCTGGATTTTGGGCATGGAAGAGGCCATGAAAGAATACAACAGGCTGGGCAACTGGCTTCCCAGTGGGAGTGTGGCACATGCGGTGAGATTATAGCAACATGATATAGAAGATCCTGGGTTTTGACCCCTGGGTGCTGCAAAGTAACAGGCTAAAATAAGTTGTTTGAGGCTCAAAGCAGAACAAAACTGCCCCCACAATATGTAGGGGCAGGCACCCTCAAACTGTGTGGGGACGATGCATCAACACTGGAATTCCTTCGCATCTTCCTTAAAATCATCTTGAGTACCTTCGGGCATGTTCTAGATCACTGGAATGCTTCCTTCCGTCTCTGAATGGTGGAAAATTCCCAACCATAGGTTCAGACCTGGCCTTTGTCAGAGCTGCTTACAGTTTGTGACATCCACATACAGTGACCCAGTTACTACACTGACCCTTTCATGAAGGCTGCCTTGGCTGGCTGCACAAAGAACCGCTAAGCTTTCTGGAGCACGGAAAAGTCCTTAAGACCAACTCCAGTTATTTCCTGTCCCTGCCAGTTCCAGATGAAGTACTGGGAAAAAGAGGTTTCACTTTTTAAAAGGAAACATGTTCTCAGCATGGCTCTTATAAATTAAACCACATCGCTCTTTCAAAAGACGACAAAGGAACTGCGTGCACGATTGATGAAATGTCCTAAACACTCTTGCAGAGGAAAATGTAACAAACGCATGGGCAGATCATAAGCAACACGCACCAGAACAAGGCCTGACAAACGGCACAGTGCAGTAATACCCATTTAGAACTTGACAGCGAATATTTGCTTACTACGTAGTTATTTATTTTAACTTGAAATAAAGAAACTCGGTGATGAGTCTTTAGGTACCGATACGGACATTCCCAAGTGTCACATAGCCCACGGTAAGTTATTTACTACTTGGTGTAAAGCATTAGAGCTCCCTGGGTCTGACTGCAGACACCAGTTGAGGAAGTGAGCCATTGCTTTGGTTACAAAACTCATTTTGAGGAGATGATCAGGTTTCGGCGGTGCTATGCAGACTCCCTCTGGCTCACTGGGAAGCCGGCCACCAGGCTGTGTGTCACAGTAAAAGCTGTGAGGTGGTTTGTTCCATGCGAGGGTGGGAGGCTGCCAACCTTAAAAAGATCATTTTTGTTATTTGCAAACACAAAAATTGCTTTAGGCTCGCTGGACATGCCAAAGCCTTGATCAAAATCACGTCCCTTTCATGGGGACAAAACATATGTTCACGTTATCCCAAAAAGAAACAAGGGGGCACGGGGGAGAAAGGGGAGGGAATCTTTTTATGTTGGTTTAGCATGAAAATACCATGCATGGCTGCCAGTTGTTTATCAGCTTTTCCAGATCAACAATATGTTCTTTCTTAAGGCCTTTCATTGCAGAGCTTTCTGTCAATCTAACTTCTATTAAATAATGAAAACCAAATGGGGAACAGTCTCAGGCTCTGGGCATGTGACATGACACTGCTCTTTAAAGAGCTTTTTTGGTCACCACCTCACAGCAAGAGAAATTCTGGAGAATCCAATTCATAAATACTCACTGCTTTTGCTTTGGGATACTGCCCACGTGATTTCCTCTTTTCTTCTTTCCATTTTTTTTTTCATTTGCCTGTGATAGAAGAAGGAGTATGCCCACTGCTTGGGTCAGTCACCTCCACTTCTCCATTGGATTCTTCTGCTGTTGGTCACCTCTTTGCATTGCTGGTTCCTTGCTTGCATTGTGTGCCCAAAAGAGAACAAAAACTCAAGGAAGCAATAGCAGGAGTGAATTTCAAGTCATGCAAAGAATATCTGATATTGGCAGAAGAAGGATCATGAAGAGAGATCAGGGGTCCCTGTTGGGGGAAACAGTTAAGCAAAGAAAAACAAAGTTGGCTGTATCTTCCAAAAAACTCCTCTATCCTTCAGCTTCAAAAGATGTGTGAATGAATACTTAAAGGAGAAGACAGTGGTTTGCATAGGAAGAAGAGTGAATCAGAACAGGCTTTCAACAATTCTCTGTTCAGTGAGGGAGGGGGAGGGAACTGCAAATACAAACACAGAGGATGTAACCCCATTGGGGGTAGGAGGGAGAAGCACACAGACTATCAGCTTGTGTAACTATAATTACAGGGATTCTGTCAATCATTAAGGCAAGGTAACTGCTCTTCCTTCCTGCCCAGGTGAATTCTCACATGCATCGTGGCAGGTCTTTCCAGATGGATGAGCCCTAAATTGCCACAGGCAAAGGAAACCATCCCTGCTGTTAAACTAATGCTAAGATGGAGCAGGATAAGGCTGTGAAGAGTTGGCATTTGGACTGACAACAGCAACCAGAACAAAACAAAGGAGAAAACCATCAGTCATCTCTGTTCCTCTCCTAACATCCTCTTCCAGGTGGTCCCGAGCTTTAGGCATTTTTATAATTTAAGGGTCACTGGTATGTACTCTTTTACACAATCTATTCTTCTGGCAGGGCTTCACCTGATAACAGCCACAGATAACAAGGGGAAAGAAACTTTAGTTCCTGACAACACCTGCTTTGCACAACGTGATGTTAGAGCTCCCAGCGGGGTCATCTTTGGGCTTTGTCAGCACTCACAGGGCCAAGCTCTGCTGCTCTGCTGCTGAGCCAGAGGAGTTTTTATTCCTATGTCCGCCCCCAGGGTTTTGAACGATGCTGGATGGGGACATCAGAGGCCCTTTCACTGAGCCAGACACATCTCTCCACCAAACCTGCCCCAGTCTGCTCTGACTGGCCAGCCTTCCAGCAACATTTCCCATTCTTAAAGCATTATATGTATATGTTCATAAAGCACGGCATAAATTGCATCCCAAGACTCAAGTTTTAGAAAGGAAGATTTACCATATGCCTTAGTAAAGTAGATGGCAGTCAAAACACCTGTAGTTCTTACTGTGTATTACTCACTGCTGTTTCCCGGTTGTTTCTATGCCCAAGGATGTGCTAGGAGAGAGAACACTTTTCTTTTGGCCATCTTCAATCCTGAAAATCCTGAACTCGGCTCTCAGGCTGCTGGTGAACGTGTGAGCATCGTAACTTCTGCTTAGGACAGAGGCCGTGGCAAGTGAAACTACAGGACACTCCAGTACACTGCAAGCCATCACATTCAACTGCTTCTCCATGATACTGTCAGATGCAAATTAGCAGACACCAGCATGGAGGGGAAGTTTGAATAATATCCATAAGGTTTGGGATGAAAGGTCACTTCATAACTCTAATTTCTAATTTAAAGGAAACTACAATAGATATATTTGAGTTACTAACATAAGAGGTTTTCAACCACAGCAATAACCCAACTCCTTTAACACCAAGCACAGATATAATTTTTAGTTTTCAACAAGGAAACGAAAGGAAGGATAGAATAAAATGATGCTTTCCCTTTATCCCTGTAAAATGCTTTAGAAGTAAGGATCTGGAAAGTATTAGCAATAAAGCTGTTGAGTAATGTCAGCAAAAGATGCCCGTTCCAGCAATGTTTCCTACCCTAGAAGTAGCCTAAAATACCAAACAGACATTATCTCATCAACTCATGAAAAGAAAGAGTGACGCTGTGAGGACAGCCATTCAGAGGCCCTTTTAAATCTCACGTCTGCACTTCCTGCATCTTTGTCCACAGTTCATATGCTCGTCCACTGCAGCGATGTACTCAGGGCTCAGCCTGCAGAGAGTGATGATGCTGAGCGCAGTGGAAGATTACGCTTCCCCTTCCCCCCAGCTCAGTCGATGGATGCTGTTTTCTTTCTTGACTCCAGACAATCGTTGCTCTGATAGAAAATTGATTAAACCCCACAAAAATGCTATACGAGGGCTGACATTCTGGCCTTCATTCCTGCAACAGTGTCTCTCCACGCCAAAGTTCTGGGCAGATCGTCAGCCTTATCTTTGAGGTTCCTGCCTCATGTCAAAACCCTACTGCTATTTAAACATAGTTCTTTATTTAATTTAATTTCCTTGTTTTTGTTTAGCTTTGATAAAGAAAAGGAAATCTTTTCTAATCAGTTCCAAACAAGACCATTGACTCAAGACCAAGTTCAATGAGCTATCACGGGCAACAGGATACTAATGGCTAGTGCAAAAGTCTGAGAAAGAGTCATGGGAACAAAAGCCATTGGAGGAAGAACAACGTGTCCTGCGAATCTGTAAAGAGGAAGTGGGATGTGGAGAAAAGTTCTGAGCTGAAAAGCAATTGCAGCTGGGACTGTGACAGAGAATAGGCCAAGGACCAGGGTAAGCTGAGAGGGAGTGCACAGTGGAGTGAACTGAGACTTGTAAATATGCATATAGATGAAAAGGTTTGTATATGTACATACATACATAAATACATCTATACATACGATTTTTCTTTGCCAAGCAAGGATACTAGGAAGGAAGACTGACCCACTATCACAGAATATCAAGGAATTCAAACCAAGGTGCTTCTGGAGTTGGGAAATGGCTACGTATCAGCTCTGAGATGTGAGCACGCATATCCTCAGGACACCGAGTGACCACTGAACGTTGACTTGACTAGATGTCAGTGTAGAATAAAACGTTTTAAGAAGTGAAAAATATAAAGGGGACTGTTCTACTGAACTAGGTACTTTTGAACCTGGCAGAAAATCATGAAAAGGCCGGGTCCTGAGAACCAGTGGTATGACAGAGCCTCATCCACGAGTCTTTCCATGAGCTTCGGAAAACTTTGGCTCATATCCCAGAGCAGCTATTTTCGGGCTAGGTAAGGACAGAAATGCTCCTACAAGTGAACAGCATAAAGAGTAAGTCCAAGTTATAAAAATATTGTGCTAGCAGTTGAGAAGGCTCAAATATAAAAGTAAGTGGAGAAACAGATGAAGAACAGTCACATCAGAATTATCCAGGTCTCATGCATTTACAGCTCCTTATCCAGAGCAGGGACACTTTTTATCACAGAATTCACACGCAAACCAAAACTGTGGCCATCAGAAGCCATCCAATAATCAGTGTTCAGACTTGCAGTGCAATTGCTTTCTCTCGCAGTTGTTAGTCCAACAGCTCTAACTTTTTTAATTCTCCCAAGTACATTGGCCCTGATTATCCCTGTCTCCATTGATACGGAATAATTGGGTCAGATCTACCCTCCAACCTACTCCATGCAAAATCCTCAGTGCACTTTTACTGCGTCATATCTGCTATTACAGAAACACAGCTATGAGACCCAACTTTTAATGCAGTGCTAGTTACTTATTTACTAGCTCCACAGACCCCAAAAATCCCTGGCTCTTTTCATAATTTGCTAAGACTGTCAAGGGCGTTTTTTCTCCATTGCTACTAATGCACATTAAGGGCTCTTGGTCGTGCTCAGTAATCGCTGCCTCTTTGATCAGCACCCAGGTCACATACCATGAGAAGGGCTTTCCAAGAAACATTCAGCTGTTCTGTCTTCCATCATCCTAAACATAGGCCCTGCCAAAAAAACGCCTAGGGATTTCATTACCTTTACTATATTAGGTTCTTTATAGACTTTAAGCTCATCTTTATTAAATCGTCTCCACACATTTTCCCTTACATTCTCCAAAAATCTATCGCAGGGCTTTGTTCAAGTTATTTAGTGGTCACTCTTCCAAGAAGGGGTCCGACGAGTTGGATTTCTGCAGCTTGGTCTCTCTCACTATTTTGGACCTAAGAGTTACCTGCACAAACAGTGTCGTCATTCTCACTTTTAACAAGCCTTGGTTTCCTCCGAGGTGTTCAAACCATTTAACATCAACATAATCTAGTATATTTATTAAGTCCCAGAAAAGCTTTCCCAGGATACTCTTAAGCCAACAAATGGGTTTTATTTTCTTCAGATGTAAGCACTGTTTGGAGTTTGTTATTTTATTATTTGCAGTACCTTCTGGTCTCCAACTCTCTTCTGAGCTATATTTCTTCTCGCTCATGATAATTAACTCAAAAAGGAAATGTAAGCCATTTAAGTTCACACCACTCTGAGAATTTCACAATGAGCATATTAATCCCTACACAGTCACGTTAAAAGGGAAAGGAATGATACTCAGGCATCTCTCTAGCTTAATGCTTCACTCAACCTTTGCCATTTCCACCCAGTTCACAGCTGCACCTTTCTAATACTTTTTTCAAGCTATCCAGACCCTTTTTCTGCTGAAAGTCAATTTGTGACAAATACACAAGCTTTCTTAAACCTCCCTAAACGCTACAGAGCAAACACATCTACACACAAGCAGATATAGATACATATGTGTATCTATATCCTGATCACAGTCCTGCCTTCTTTTCAGCTCCAGATAGACCGAGTTCCTCCCCTCAGTGAAAAACATTCTTTCTACAAAGTGGATTGGACGTAACAGGCTGTAAGGAGAAGGGAAAATGCTGCAACATTTCTTCCAGTCTGGTTTCGCCCTTCTCCAGAACTGGGCATATTCACTTGTAATTTATTCAAGCTTCCAACCCAAATCAGTTTCTAAAGTCTCGGAGTTCGTGTAGGCCCTCCTGTTTCCAATAATGCATCAGGAACACCATCGGCCCCTGGTGCTTTATTGGTCCTGAGAATTGTAATTGTCTCTCAAAGCTCCTCAAAATGTGGTATTTCTACAAAACAGATGAGCTGTCTGGATTATAGCCAGTATCTCTTTTTTCCACCTCGCCATTAAAGACATCGCAGTATTTTCTCTATCTTTTTATAGTTTCACTATAATTTCCACTTTCATCCTTAATCATGCTCGCTCACTCCTCCACACATGGATGTTATTGTAAACTGCACTCACATTATTAATACTTTTCGTCTCTTCTGTCATCTCTACCGTGTTTTATTATCTGGTGCATCATTTAACTCATCCTTCAGCTTTAGTGTAACTCTCAGCATAAGGTGGCTTCTCTTCCTTGAGATAAATACTTGTCTCTGCAATAGCCCTCTCAGCTTCCATAAATAAAGTTCCAGTTGCAAGTTCCCTCTCTCCGTTTCTAAAAAATCTCTCATTCACTCTCAAGTTTCTAAAACCTCTCAGCTATTAGCAGCAATACCTGGTTTTTCTGGAGATGTCAACTATTTTCTCTTGTCTCATGGACTCACGCATTTTCTTGTGCTAGGTCCTTCTCAGAGTTGCTTCTTTGAGGCAATACACTGAGCAACAGCCTGAAGACTCACTGGGTATAACTCTGTGCTTTGAATAAATAAATGCAGGGTCAGACTGACTGATATCAGCTCCATTTAAGCTTAAAAATGTTCTAGTGCTCTTCACTACCACGTTAGATATCCCAAACTAGCTCATCTCTGTAATATTCAATGACATTGGAAGATCATTCAGAATGTTTTTTAATTCCACACAGAATGAAGTATTAATTTCATCATGTGCTTCTAATTTAAGTTCATAAAAACCATCATGATAAAAACAAACTGTACATTATCCTTCTGTTCTGGAAAAAAAGAGACATTCACTGATAGCTTCAAAACCAAGAACTTGTGAAGGCTGTCACTTTGCCCATTTCATGCCTTTCAGTCTTTACAGTTCAGTACGTGTCTGGAGGGAATTACGCAGTGTGGGGTTTTTGCAGTGATGGGATACTACAGAGGACCATTCCTTTGACTTCATGTTCCTGTCCTGTATTTTCACAGAATCACAGAATCCCAGACCGTTAGGGATTGGAAGGGACCTCCAAAGCTCATCCAGTCCAATCCCCCTGCCGGAGCAGGAACACCCAGATGAGGTTACACAGGAAGGCGTCCAGGCGGGTTTTGAATGTCTGCAGAGAAGGAGACTCCACAACCTCTCTGGGCAGCCTGGGCCAGGGCTCTGTCACCCTCACTGAGAAGAAGTTTCTTCTCCAATTGAAGTGGAACCTCCTGTGTTCCAGTTTGTGTCCGTTACCCCTTGTCTTATCATTGTTTGTCACCGAGAAGAGCCTGGCTCCATCCTCGTGACACTCACCCTTTAAATATTTATAACCATGAATGAGGTCTCCCCTCAGTCTCCTCTTCTGCAAACTAAAGAGCCCCAGCTCCCTCAGCCGCTCCTCAGAAGGGAGATGCTCCACTCCCTTGATCATCTTTGTAGCCCTACGCTGGACTCTCTCCAGCAGTTCCTGTCCTTCTTGAACTGAGGGGCCCAGAACTGGACACAATATTCCAGATGCGGTCTCACCAGGGCAGAGTAGAGGGGGAGGAGAACCTCTCTGCCCTACAACCACCCCCCTTCTGATACACCCCAGGATGCCATTGGCCCTCTTGGCCACAAGGGCACAGTGCTGGCTCATGGTCATCCTGCTGGCCACTACTAGCTTTTCAAACAATCAGGGCTATGTATGAGACTCATACTTATTTCATGTACTTTGAAGGCTTTCTGGCCACATCAGCTCTGTAGTTCCATGCTTCCAAATTCTAGTCCTCTCTCTGTAGGTCCTCTATCCATTGAACCAACTGTTTGAGGGTTGGTTTGTTTGAGCTTTGGTGGTTTTCTTTTCAGTATATAACTGAGCTTTATTTGTCCTTTATCCTTCAAAATATCTCACTTAAGGAACACTCCTGCCCCCTCGATACTACCAATGCTGTTCTTGCAGTCATAGGAGCACCTTTCAGCACATCAGGGAAGGGATCTTGCAGATGCCTGGGTATGAGATCTGTAATGAAACTTTAGGGATTGTGATGCTGAGTGTTTCTGAAAGCCAACTTAGATATAGACTGAAATGCAGCCTGTTTGACCCAAGAGTCACAAAACTTTTGAAGAACAGTCTGAAGCAAGTAAGTGACAAGCTTGTTCCAAAGATATTTTCATATCATTCTCTTTAGAGGTCAGAAATACACCAAGATTCCTTTATTCTCCCTACGTGCAAAAGGCACAGTGCTGCATTGGCATCCCAGAAGGAAGAGAGGGGGATGTTTCGGATCACTTTATACATGAATTCGGGTTCAGAAACAGCATTACAATGAACAACTAGTGCATGCCTATACCATTGTGCTCAGCTGAATGGAAGCAGACAAGTTCATTTCAGTATCATAATAGATCCTTTAATGCTTATTGCTGAAGTAGCTGTTTCTGTTTCAAAGGACAAATTCCTACAGTTTCACAGAAAGCAGTATTGAGAAGTTGGAAACATTAGCTTTCAACCTGTCCATTTTCTTAGTGTGATCATGTTTTGACCAATGAAAAACATATGAAATCCTACAGTTTATTTCCTTTTCCTTATAGGGCCATTATTTTTTTGCTGTCCTGGTGCTTCAAATGAGACAGCTTCTGTGAACCTTGTTTGGAAAGAGACACTGTGTGCTCACATATTTAGGGAGTCCAAACTGTTCCTGAAACTACACTTAAAATTCTTCATTAAAACCAGCTGAACGCAAATAGGAAGGATTAATATCTTTGTTTCCTAATTATTAGATCAGTATCTATGTACAGCTGAGATTACTTAAGTGGGGAAAAGGCAGTATCATTTTAGTATGTTAAAAATGCTTTTGGCACCAAATGCATCCGAGCAGAGAGATGCACTAACTGGTTCAAATCACTTCTGCTTATAGTCAGCAGCACGTCCTAGTTACTGAGGCCTGAGAAGGCAGTACTTACTGCAAGAGGAAAGGGCATCCAAAATCTCCAAAGCACTTATATAAAGTCCTCTGAGTTTGTTAGGTTGTGGAAAAGCTCAAGAAGAAAGACTTTCAATTATGTATTTTACCTAAAAGAGACTCGGCAAGGCCCCTTGGACACCGACTTTCTTTTCATCAGTACATCAGTACAGAATTATTCTCTAACCTATTTGTATAAAGACAATAGAAATGGCAGTGGGTGCAAATCCTTCTGTCTCTTGCAAAAAGGCAGCATGGGATACCACCAAAGCCAACGCTTAATTCGCAGTGATCTCATCGGCATGAACTCTGCTGACACTTTCTCTGCCAAGAGCAATTCTCTGCAAAGACACTTCCTGGACAGATAAGGGTGAAGAAGCCTCCTGCGTACGTTGTTATTCCAGAACCTAAACTGATGAAACATATGGACGTTGAGCAACTCCTGGACACCAGCTCGGTGCATGAGGCTGCTGCAGAGAAATCACTTCAGAATTAGCAACTCAAGCTTTTGTACCAAGCACATGCAATAAATTCAGATTTTCTCCTTTCCTGGGGAATTTTTTCCCTAACAAATCAATTTAGGCCATGATGAAATAATTTTGAAGTTTACAGTGTTGGTACAATCTTTCCTATATATTTTTAAGAGCACCTGAGCACGATTGTATAATGAAAAATTGACTTATAAAAGCGCCATTCAACTGCTCTGCACTCACAGTTGTGATCAGAGTTAAGTCCTCGACAAAGACAGAACTCAAACACTGCGGGTACGTCATGCTCACAGACCACAGTTTTCTTTAATAATTGTTTAGAACAGTAAAGTCAGGAACAAAAGGGAGGCTCTGAGAAAAGCTGCAGTAATGCCTTGAAAATAGGAGTGTTTTTCTTCTAGAAAGCTCCTAAACATCTTTTTCATAAAGAACTTTAGGGTCTATTAAAAGTTTAACAGGACTTTAGATGCCAATTACAAAGGCCTATAAAGTTTCACTATCTGCCTAGATTTGAGGGATTCTGTGACACTTCTTCCCCTCTTCAAAGTTTCAGCCACAGGGCTTGCTGAGGATGGCTTTGTCCTCCCCAGAGCCCCCTCTCTTAAGCAAGCCAGCCTCTATTTGCTTCTGCAAGCATCATTTTCCTATTAGAAATGATGTTTTTATTACTCTCCTAGCATGCTGAGCAGGGGGGGATATTACTTCTCCAACAGCTGGAGTGCAAGGCCTCTTACCCTGTGGGGATTTGGCAGTTACCAGTTGCAAACTAAGTGGAGCAGCGAGCAAGCTCTGCAAAGAGGATGTCTTTACTGTCAGCTAATAGCACACAGATCGCTCCATTCTTGCACAACTAAAACCAGGCCACTATTTTGCTTTTTAAGAGACAATAGGTCTCTTTTCCCCCCCTCCTCCAAACCAGGCCAGGCACAATAGCTCCAAAATGAAAACCTTTTGTGTACACATATTATTTGATTTCAAGCTGCCTAGCATATAACGATGATTTTTTTTCAGCTCCTCGCAGACACCACCAGCATTTCTGACAGCCTGCAGAAGGAGATGGGAGTACTGACTGTCTTTGTGTGCGTTATTTGCTATGATTTTTATTTTTAAAAAAAACCTTCAAAAGACTGTTTAAGAAACTGCTGCCAGCCCTCCTGGTAACCCCATTGCATTTTTCTTACGGAAGGAAGTTCAGCAAGGAGAGCCACCGCTTTGCCTTAGAGAACACTGGCCTGTTCTGTGCTAGAACAGAAACTTGCAAAGCCTAGGGAAAACTCTGGAAATAGATGATAAAAATACCCACAAAGTCTCTCAGAAACAATAGAAAGATTCTTCTCAGACTCATATAAGAAACATTATTATTCGGAAGAAAATAAGACTTGTACAGCCTATTTGTCTTCGTCTCATCATTTCCCATACCTCAGTGCTTTTATAAGTGAGAAGCTCCTGGATCTCACCTTTTAGACTTTCCCTGGGTGTGGTTAAAGCCAAACATAAGCAATCACTAATGCAGCCTCAGGTATCTAGGTATATAAGTGGCTCTGCAGGGCTTTAAATACATATATTTGGGCAGAGAGAAGGCAGGCTCAGGCCTCTTTTGATGTCTTTGCTAAGTACTAGCTAGGAAAGAAATAAAATATAGTGATTGTATTTTGCTGTTGGGGTTTTTTTTTCTTATGTTTTTTTTTTTTAAGTTGTACCACATATTTATAGAGACCTTTCAAATGACCGAAGCTTTGCTGTAGATTGTCCTGGCAAGAGCATCCTGAACAATACCTGATGAAGCAGTAGATGACTACATTCAGATGGGCCGCCACGGGGACAAATCTCTGTACTTGCAAGAATGAAGATTAGGCCTGAGGTTTAATATGCTTTCCTGCTCTTCTCACAGGATGAGATCTGTGTTGTACTTGGGACACTTGAGGGCTGTGAGCTTGTGAAAAAGCAGTCTTCTCAAATCTTGCTAGACCTATACATCTCATTGTAAAACTGTATATTTCCTTAGTGATTTCAGACTTCATTCGTGGATCGTTTCTGTCTCAGGAAAGGTTAGAAATCCAGCCTGGGGAAGGCACTGTAACTGTGGACACCTCTTCTTCCTAGGGGACTGCTCGTTTTCTGTATCTTCCTCCACCTCACTTTTGGAAGCTCTAAGGTGGCTCTCTGGGCACCTCTCAGATTTGGCCAAAGCAGTCTGTTTATCCTCTGCACATGATGCAACTAAAGCCCAAAAGTTGGAGACAGGCTCTCAAGAGATGTCAGTCTACTTTCAGGTACAAGGCCCTAACTTCCAGGAACCTGGTTGTCTGCACAAACAGCTGTGAAAAGCTATGCTTCAGTTGTCAGAAGTATTGAATGTTTGGAGTAGGGACCTCAGAGCTGTGACATTTTTTATCTAACAGTAACTGCCATGTTCTCAGTGGTAGAAGATTTTAAAGGCCGGTAACATGGTGTCTCCACCTCCAGTAGAAAGATGTGAGATTTCACCTTTAAACTTCTACATGCTGTCACTTGCTCCTAGGAAAGCCATTAATTGTGACACTTCATTCCCAGATCGAACAGAGCAGAGGCTTCACTGGTTCACTTTTGTGCCACGCCACAAGCATGGGACAGGAGTGAGTTTTGGTTTCTGGCTCATGAATCCTTTATCAAAGACTAGATATCTGCCTTACAGGTTGCTGACCACTGAACCCAAGGGTGGCCACTCAACCACATTTGCAAAGGCTGAATTAGAGTCTTCCAGTATTCAAAACTTTTTAATAAACTGTCTCACTTGGCTACAAAAAACCTTTCCAGAGAAACTAAGACCATACTTACACCACAAAATAGGGTTCTGTATTCTGCTTTGAGGTGAGGCTGACCCAGGCTGATGATGGAGTGCACCTCTAGGACTCATACAGCTACATGTCTTAAGGTTTGCTCTTCCTAAGGCTTATAAACCTATTAACACAAGACTGGCGTATGAAAGTAAAGCAGATTCATTCTGGGGAAAGGAAGAAGATGCTTGCAAAGGACTTTTGGTTCTAGGTTTGCCCTGCTTGGAGAGGAGGAAGGAGAGAATCCAAACCCAGGGTCTTGCTATGCCCCAGCGAGAACAGGACCTGAGTGTGTTTTGGCTCACAGCACTGGAGTCAAACTCTCTCAACCTTGTCAAGTCCTGGGCTCCAGTGGCTCTCAGCTCAGGCCTATCTCCAGCAATCACTCCCAGAGCTTGCAAGCAAGGGAACAGAGCTGCCACTATTCACGGCATGCTGTCACAGTCTGAGCTAGGGGCCTCCTGCCTCGTGATTGCTGATTTCAGTTCATTTCTCTGATTTACAGTTTCCTGATTTGCAGGTTGTTAAAATACTTGTAAAAAACACTGGTCTGGAAAATGTTCCTAAAAAATTATGTTGATGACTAAAAATCAGCCTGAAAGGGCTTTAATTCATAGCAGCTTATACAATACGGGAGATTTAGGGAGAGCTTTTATTCTCAACTCATATTTTTAATGTTTCATTCATGTTCATATCCTGTACTACAGACCCCAAAGTGAGTTTATATGGCTAAACTCTAATTCTGCAGTCATTCTACAGTCTAATTCTACAGAACTAGTTCATTCTCTGGAAAAGCTTTCTTAGGCAAATAAATTCTTCTATCTAAAGGTTAGTGTTGTGTTTATGTTCTGCAGGGCTTGCAGGGAATTAGAGGCCTTTCCCCTTTGGAAGG
Organism: Mesitornis unicolor; assembly: GCF_000695765.1. Lineage (NCBI taxonomy): Eukaryota > Metazoa > Chordata > Aves > Mesitornithiformes > Mesitornithidae > Mesitornis > Mesitornis unicolor. The sequence continues at coordinate 44,042 of NW_010209403.1, read as the reverse complement.
GGATTGTGGGAATTGAAAGGTTAGCATTAAAACAGGGAGTCTAAGAAGCAGTGAGAAACTGAGGTCAAGAGTGTGCCCCGTTTACTTGCTGCAAGTAAAGATCACAACTGAGTCTGTGCTAGGGGATTTGTGCAGTACGCCTGAAACATCCTGGATCAGCAAATGGGCAAGACATATCCAAGGCTGTTTTGATTGTTACCTTTGGTGCTGAGAGGAGAGAGATCTGTTGTCATTAGCCCAGGCTAATGTTCAGGCCTGCAGTAGTGTCATCACAAGTCTCAAGTTTCTTCTTTAACCAGTCCCAGCTGTGTTAAATCCTGCCTGCAACACAACTAGAAGCTGGAATTAACCATTGAACCTCCCAAAATGTATGACTGATTGACTCGATTGTAAGGTCTGGTTAGGGCCATTTTGACATGTCTTCTGCTGGAAAATGTCTTAGTTAAAACTCTTCAGAAATGCATCTCTTATTTAATGCCAAGAAAACTCAGAATATCCTGAGTGTGCCTGGTCAGGATGGAAGATGGGCTTTACCACATCCCAAGGGAATAAGTTTAGTCTATTGTGAGCTGTTTCTGGTTTTCTAATGACTCTCAGCAGGGAAAAAGCTTGAGAGTCTCAATTTTTAGAGAACGAGAGAAACATTCTCTGCTCAGCTCTCTTTGCAAGTCTCCTGTTATTTAAAGGCCTCAGCTTGCTGTGAAAGAAGTCAACACAAATATCTACATTCAAACAAGCATTCGTAATGCAGAAATATAGGAGTTTGACTGGCCCATGCAGGCAGCCCTGAAGGATCTGACACATCCTCATGCAGCTTTGCAGGCCAAGGCATGGATGTTTCTGTGCCCCCATCACATGCAACAGACACTGCCCCAAGGTGCCAGAGGCTCAGGTGAGCGTTTACTGCTTTACACAGAAACAGAACTCCTGGAAGTCTTGCTTATACAGAATTCCTAAAAGTTTGGATCTTGCTTAGCAACCAAATACATTAACAGAAGCATTAAAAAAAGTATTAATTTTTTTTTTAAGGCCTGGTTTTAGTGCAGGTGTCTGCTCGGTTTGCCAAGAGGCAGGCATGAGGGAGTGTAGCTGTTTTCAGCTGAAACCAATTACCTTGATGAGTGAAGTAACTCAGGCTACAAAAACACTGTCTCCTGGTGCATTAGAAAGTTAGATATGCACAACATCTGCACTAACCAGGACAGATCTAAATGAGATGACCTACCATGGCTTGCTGGACTCTTTGCAGAACAGTGCACTCTCCTTGTTCTGCCATCAGGAAACATCTGTCAGCCAACATTTGCTTTGTTTCATCCTTCTACTTCTCACCACACCCCCTTGTGCACAACAAGGCCGTGCTAAGATACTATGCTGGCTTCTTGAAGACTGCTGTAATGAGATGATCTTGTAATGTTTGGAAGGTAATCAATTGAAAAGCTTTGATGGTGGAAGATGACCCAGTTCCAGGAGAAAACAGGATGTTTTAAGAATTGCCATATCATGGCTATGAAGGTTACGACAGGCAGAATGGAAGAGAAGACCAACAGTTTACTAGTAACCCAAGGTGAATTTGGAACATAGAGGCATGTGTTACTGAGGGACGGATGTGTAACGTGGTATCTGTAGAGCCAGACACTGATCTGCTCGAACACACCGAGATCAGCAAGTTTTACCCTCTCCTTTAGCAACCTCCACAGCTGCAATCAGTTTAATTTGAAGTTATCTCCTTGTGTGCAAGCGAGGGTGACAATATGGCACTGCTCAGCTTTAGGATGGAGGTGTGGGTGTTACCACTGAAGCAGAGAAGTCTACCCTGCTCTCTGCTTTACCAGAACTTTTGCCACTTTTATCCCTTAAGGGATCCCTTAAGGACCTACCAAGCAGGATGCAGCACAGACTGGGGTTGAGAGTTTTTAAAAGCCATTTCCACTTTGCTATTAAATGTGTGAATAGTGCATTTTATTATTTCCTCTTTGATTTTATGACTATTGCAGATTATTCAAAAGCGAACTGAAAAAGTCATTTATTGCCAGGGTTTGTTTTGGTTTTTAAACCTGTAACACTTTAAAGCATCATCAAGGGTTCCAGATCATACTCAAAACATGGAGAATGCTTAACAAATTGAAAGAATTTTTCTGCAGGTCTGAATAGCACCATAAATGGAGGGGTAAGAATCCATGCAGGGCTGTAAGGTCAGTTATGGTTCTGAAAACCCAGTGAAACTGTGCTGTAACTACCGACAGAAGCCCCTCAAGAGTCTTCCAGCTTTGCTAACGCTTCCTGCCCTCTCCAGATGACCTTCTATGACTGGACTGATGACTCCTGATCACAGGTTTTCTTGGTACGCTTCCACATCCTCCTCATACTTTGGGTCTTGTTAGAAAACAGATGTTCTTGGAGCACTTGCTAGTCTCCCTTTGAACACTGGCAGGAACCAGAAACTGAAGAACTCAAGAAACCTTTTTCGATTGCACCTGATCATTCTTGAGCCCTGACACTGGGGACTAAGGCTTGGGCAAGGATCCAAATTGGCTCTTCCCCATGAAATCCATTCTTAGGTCCCTACATGCACATTAAGGTGAGCATTAAGGCTAGAGTTTCAGTTTTAAATCTCAATTCCCTTGCTTAGGTTCCAAGCCAAACATTTGCTAGGGGAGAGACATGGACAGCAGATAAGTAGCCTTCCTCCAGGATACTCGTTCCCATTAAATGTGTGATGAAATTATGGATTATACTGAGCGGTTCTAGATGTTCTGTCCAGGAGACCAGCTAACTGAGCAGCAGGGTGGCCCCAGCTTCACCAGGTAAATGTTTTTTGGTTAGCACTCTTCACATAATATTGCTAAAGTGCAGGTGGCACCATGACCTGAGATTACTGCCTATGCCATCTGCATTTCAGACACCCATTTCTTCAGGTCACCAACTACATCTGGTTAAGTCTTCTGGAGAAACTGCTTCAAAGGACGTCCAAAATGGGAGAGGGATGTGGAAGGCGGCTCAGTCAAAGTCTGTATCAAAATGACGCACTGCAAACTACAAAGTCTAACAACTTCCCCAAACAAGCCAAAAATAGGCTGTTTAGTACGAAAATCACCTAACTTAAGATAATTGTGATCTGAGTAACTGGGAAACTCTCATTCAGTCGAGCAGACAGCACCTGATAAGGTTATTACATATTCTTAACATAGGCTATTGTCAGCTGTATGCATATTGGATATAACCATAACGCTCCTGGACCTCTGGGCCCCCTGAAAGAAACACGAACCCACAGGTATTCCTGTATCTTGGCTACTGACCAGTTTAATATGAGCTGAACACATCATCCAAACAAGGGGCTCCTAAGCAGGCCATCAATAATGGAGGTTGAACTCAGGAACTCTGGAAGGGAAAGCAGTGAGCTCTGGTGCTCTGAGGTTAGAGGTGAGCAGCCAAGACTACAGGAAAATCATTCTCCTTCTCGTGCCCTGTTTTTCAGTGCCCCACAGGTTAGATGCAGGTTATAGTTATTGCTGCTTCTGGGGTGGTTGTCAGGTTGTTATTTCACCTGCCTGACTTAAGCTGGTACCACTGCTGGGGGTGGCTGCATGACAAACCATCTGTGGAAACCATCCGAGGAAACTGATCCACACCAAAAAACCCAGATTTTGTTTCACCAGCAGAAAACACAACTGTTTGTATTGGCATACCTGAGGGGCAGCGTGGGATGGGTTCACTTCAGCCAGTGCTTATCGCCTGGGGGCCTCAGATTTGTCAGTCAGGTGGTGACAGTAAAATCCCGAAGCGCTCCCTTTGTGTCACGCTGCTCCGGCAATGGGAATTCTGCACCAGTCACGGCAGTACTCTGCACCAAACGTTCTGTAGGAATAAAAGGCAAAATAAGTAGTAAGTGACTTAAGTGATGCTACTGGCTTGCTTCAAATTATTCCAAATTAAGTCATTTTTGAACTTAAAACCTTTGATTTAAAATAAACCAGAGAGTCATCAGGGAAGAAAAACCTGAGTGCCACGAAAACTGAGCTGTGAGTTCATGGAGATTATTCATTTTCCCCTTTCCTTTCCATCCATTCAGGGGCCAGCCAAATCAATCTCTTACCTGGCCTTTCTTTACCCTGAAACTCAGAGTAATGGGAAGAACAGAGCAGTTGATGTGACAGGATGTTTGCAGAAGGCTCTGCCTTAGGTGTCCTGTGAATTTTTCTCGATATCCCTTAGCTGGTATCCTGTTACTCTGGGTACAGACAGGTAAGTTGTAGTGATACAGAACTGGGGCCTAAACAATACATCTGGATGGTATTTACATGGGGTTTGGACAAAATCATGTCTCTCCATTTCTCCTAAGCTAAAGATGGAGAGATCACTCTCACACACACCCTCCACATACACATACCCCCTCCAGAGTATGGCACGAGCATCTGAAGGCCCTGTAATTACAATTTTTATTGTTGATGCTCACTTTCATCACGTCGAACATTTGCTCTGAACTGCCTACTTCGAAGAACGTCACTCTTCGCAATGTGTATGGACATTAATCTTCCAAAGAGGAATTTAAATGACAGGGTGGACCCTTCAAGCTCATACAAGGGAGGCGATGCCCTGTCTGTTTTTAATTAGAGCTAGCTTTCTTAATGAGGTAATGTTCTGTTCTGCTGGGTTATCTCCTAGAAGACAGGGCAGCAGGCAAGCTGCTGGGGAGGGACACTTGAAAAACATCACAGGCAAGCTGTTTAATGTTAGCACTATCATTCATCACCCAGGCTCTTTGGAGAGCCTGACAGACGGAGCACGTCCTGTGGGGACTCCATCAGCCTCTGGTGTGCTGCTTAATGCAATTTAGCCAGATGTATCAAAGCAGCAGGCGAGACCCTGCTATTTGGACAGCATTTATGGCATCCCGGGCAAACAGTCAGGAAATGTTCAATAACGTGCCTTGCACAAGTGTGGCAAGAAGCAGATTCTCGGAGTGACGGGTTGCCAAGAGAAATCCTGGCAGTGCCTCACTCCAGCTTTTAGTCGCATGCTGGTTCTGTTGTTATTGTTTGAGGGCTTCTTTTTTTTAAAGGCTGTCTCAGTTTGAGGTTTCCAAAGCTCAGATTTAAGGTGACTTGAAGACGCCCATCTGGTTCCCCATCAAGTGGATGAACGAGTACGGCAGAACCCCTGGACGGTGCAGGCACAGCGTGGATCCGGGCAGCGGGCTCACAGGCATCCTCCGTCGTCTTCCCAGCAAACAGAGCAGTGCAGGGTAGAACCCAGCAGCCCCAGAGCTCTGCTCGTGCTGGAAAAGGGATCAGTGTTGTTTGTGCAATCAGAGAGCGAATGCCACTACAGCCAAGGAATTCAGTGGGGACTCCAGCAACATCTCTAGACTCCAGTATGGAGTCTGGTGCGCTGACAGTCTCTGTGACGGAATTCAAGAGAGGCTCTGCAGAGTATCTGCCTGTCTGACAAATAACATTAATTCGCAAATTTTGCAATCTAGACCTTCTCCTGAAGACCTGAGCATATCCAATGACCCGGATCTGGTTCTTCCCCTGGGGTATTGGGTGTGTGAAATCTCTCCATCAGTTACACAGCAGGAAGATTGCTCCCTCAAGGGAAGGCAGATACCTGGGGAAAATGGGGCTCTGCTCTTTCTACTTGATGTCCTGTTGCCCAGCCTGGTTGCCATTGCTGCTGGCTCCCAGAGAAATCCTAGCCATAAACATGTGAGTGCTGACAGCAGATGTGTTCTGTGGCACTGGTGCTTTCCTGTTTAAGTCTCAAACTTCTTTGCCAGCAATGGGAGAAAGGAACAAGGTTAAAGCATTGCCCTGTGGGCTGCTGGCAAAAGATGTGTAGCCTCTAGAGGGGAAAAAGCTCCAACGGGCCTGGAAGGGAAATAGCTGTGATGTATATTTTCAGCTCAGTGTCTCATTAAATTCCCAATGCAGAAGCAGAACTATCCTTTGCTCTATTTTTTTTCATTATTATCATTTT
>NW_010209403.1:0-38035 GCF_000695765.1 Mesitornis unicolor | reverse complement strand
CTCTTTCCCCAAACCACCTTTCTGAGAAGAACTCCACTTCTCCTGAGAGCCAGAACCACAGCCCCTGGGTGAGGGACAGACGTGCAACCCAGGCACCTCCCCATGTGCTGTGGTGTCAACTTCACCTGCAAATTCAGCTTTGGCTCGGGGCTGGTGCATAAAGATGTAAAATCCATCTGGGCCTCGCAGCCTTGGAAAGCTCTTTGATGATGTTTCCAGCAACAGAAACGTAGCACGTGCAGAGCCTTGCATCCTGTCACTAATAAGTCTGCTCTTACACCACTCTGCTATACTTATTAAATTTCATTTACATATTTTTCCAATAATCTCTTTAACACGTGACTAGATGACCATAAACCCTGGAGGGTGAGGAGTGCAGGGTGTGTTGGAAGGACAAGTGCTCGGGGCTCAGTTTAACCCTTTGGTTACTACTAGAAAGGCCAGGTCCCATGCAGCTGTGTCCAGCTGTTAGCCCAGCAGAGACAGGCTGGCAGGGGAGGGCAAGTGCTTCGAAGGGAACAGATTTTCTTCTTGTGGTACCCCAAAACAAATACAAAATTCGATGCTGCTGCCAAGTCCCAGAACGCAAATTAATGTAGAACGAGGCATGTGAAATGTTTTGCTAACAAGTACATGCCATGGTTCTGCACTGAGATGAAATTAGCTATTGATGAAAGCCCATCTGTGGATTTAGCAGCCAGGTTCGCCAAACCAAATGGCTTTCCACGTTTCGCGGTATATGATGAAGTAAAGGAAATCTGGTCTGGCTTGTTACGGCAGGACAGAATGGGGACAGCTGGTTGGTGTATGCAAACACCACCTCCTGCTGCACAGAACAAGCGCTCAGCAATATCCAGAGCTGAAGCAGGGGATCGCTGGGGAAGTGGGGTGGCAGGGCACCGACACTGAATTTCTAGGTTTGCCTTCTCCCCGTCCTGCTCTTACATTTCAGACTTCTCACTGAGAGAAATGGTGACAACTAGAAAGATTGTCCAATATATATTTTTATATTTTCTTAATGCATATATACACATAGTTGTTTCCAATTACCCAGGAATAACTGTTTCCTCTATTGAGCCAGCTGCATAGATGGCTGAACAATCTGTCTGTTCAAACATATTTCAGTCAACTTTCCCTAGCTGATTTGGCAAGAATTTTCCTTTCTACAACTGGATCTCCTCCAGTAACAACTTAGACAGCCTTTTGACTTTAGGTCATGGCTGCGTGACACTGAAGGATTCCTTTCATGTGTCTCTCTACAAGTAATGATGGGAAAACCAAAGGACTGTCATGCCTCTAGTGGAGAAGGGACAGTTTGTGCCGCACATCCACGTTTCAGCTGGTTTTACACCACAAAGCAGGATGCAGGATGGATTATCACAAAAACAGGAGTCTGGACTGGCACTCGAGGGCTCAAATCCTGACACATGTCCTGGATAAGCACCTATTTTTGCACCTGATTGTATGGAAATAACTTCTCATCTCAAAAGCCTGCTGCAGGGACAATATCCTGTTATGACTGCAGGGCTGAGAGTAGTGATGAGCATCTGGCGAAAGCAATCTCAGTCCCAGGCAACCAAGAAAGATCTGGAATAAGATCCAGCAGCAGCAGCAAAGGTGAGCAGAAGGGGATGGTGTTGCCAGGAGGAAGCTGAGGTCCACTTCACCTTTCCTAGTGCCACCCTTTTGTGACAACTCTACTCAGACGGTGGCCATAGAGACTATGAAAACCTATTGGCACATACATTTTACATGTGTAAGTTTATCCCCCTCTCACTAAAACTTCAGCTTGGAATGACAACCATTCGTAAACGGTTCACGTGCCCCAGCTGAGAGGTTAGACGAAAATGTGGCCTTGATTAGCAACTGTTAATCAATTTCCATCTCAATTAAATCTTCTTGTTCCAAATACAGCGTGGGACCACTCGGTTTGTAATGTGCCAAACCTTCTGTTGCTGCTCTGCGTGAGGAAATCAGACCCAGGCTCCAAGGCTGTCCTGGGCTTTTTCATGAGCAGTAAAACTGCTACTTTCCTACGATCAGCACTTTACTTTCTGCAGCCATTTTGTTGATGACTTCATTCATGTTTATAAATATTTAAAGGGTGAGTGTCACGAGGATGGAGCCAGGCTCTTCTCGGTGACAAACAATGATAGGACAAGGGGTAACGGACACAAACTGGAACACAGGAGGTTCCACTTCAATTGGAGAAGAAACTTCTTCTCAGTGAGGGTGACAGAGCCCTGGCCCAGGCTGCCCAGAGAGGTTGTGGAGTCTCCTTCTCTGCAGACATTCAAAACCCGCCTGGACGCCTTCCTGTGCAACCTCATCTGGGTGTTCCTGCTCCGGCAGGGGGATTGGACTGGGTGAGCTTTGGAGGTCCCTTCCAATCCCTAACGGTCTGGGATTCTGGGATTCTGTGATTCTGTGATTCTGTGACTTAGGGCAGATGACTTAGGGCAGTCTGCAGGGACTGTGTTTGGTAAGGGCACCTGATCTCAGTAATGCAGCTTAATCTCCAAAAGCTGGATTTCAGCACTACCTAATCGCATTGGGTTCCTTTGCTGGTCTGCTACACTGCTGTGGGCTTCAAAGATTCTGGTGGCATAATGACATCTTCAGACCTCTTTGCTGCATTTCCAAACTCCTCATGCAAATCTCAGAGCCTATAACAGTATTCTAATTGCCAGTTCACTGCTTTAGGAGCACCTTACTTCATAACTTCTGCCTTGCTTGTAATGATGAGATCTCTTGCAGATGCAGTTCATCAGAAAGATTACAATCATTCTAGAAACACCTGCACTGGAAATAAGTCTGGCTTTTATTACTACGAATTCCTACTGCTGACAAGACAGGGGAAAACCCAGGATCCCTTTGCACAGCTGGAATATAAATGTGACATTTTCTCCCCACTTATTTTTCTTCTGTAAATGATTTGGCTGCTATTGATCAAGATTACCACCAAATAAAAATCAGAATCTCCTCGCTTGTGGTGTTTTGTGTAAAACACTCATAAAACAAATCTATGCCTTCACCACTGCAACAGGTCATACTTTTGACTGTGATATGTACAGAACTGGAAGTAATGTTCACTGTCAGGGCTCAGCTAAGCAGCATTCAAGAGCAGTAAGGATCCCGAGTTGGGACTCCATATTACACGTGGCAGACAAAAGAATTCAGTTGTTCCAATGGCTTGCATCCTCTTTACCCTTATGGTATTAAGGACAAATATGAAAGACTGAGCTCATTAGTTGTAATGAATAGGTACAATAGGAAGCAAAGAAGTCATAAGTATTAAGGGAGCAGAACTAAGATGTGTCATTGACTGCAAAATTATATTCTTAAGCATTATGAAAGTACACTGGAGCGTGTTCAGAGAAGAGCCACAAGGATGGGGAGGGCTCTGGAGAACAAGCCTGATGAGGAGCGGCTGAGGGAACTGGGCTTGTTTAGCCTGGAGAAGAGAAGGCTGAGGGGAGACCTCATCACCACCTACAACTGCCTCAAGGGAGCTTGTGGAGAGGTGGGTGCTGGGCTCTTCTCCCAGGTGATGGGGATAGAACAAGGGGAAACGGCACCAAGCTGTGCCAAGGGAGGTTCAGGTCAGAGCTAAGGAGGAAGTTCTTTACTGAGAGGGTCGTCAGAAGCTGGCACAGGCTGCCCAGGGAGGTGGTGGAGTCACCATCCCTGGATGTGTTTAAAGAGCGGGTAGACGAGGTACTTAAGGATATGGTTTAGGGGGTAGACAGGAACGGTTGGGCGTGATGATCTCAGAGGGCTTTTCCAACCGAGCGATTCTGTGATTCTGTGATACTTTGAGTCATATTCCTGTTACCACGAATCTCTGCTCTCTGACTGTTGGGTAAATTTGTGGCACATTGTGTCCAAGAAATACTAAGTTTTCAACAAAGCCTCGCAGTACTAAAGGTGACACAGTGTTTCAAAAGCCAACGGTTCAGATAATAAAACATCTTGGCATCCTGAAAACGGGCAGAACAAGAAACAAAATGCCATCCCTGACAGGCAACTGAAGGACATTCACATCCTTCAAGGACAGGCTGGCAATGGTCTAAGAAATAGCTCAAGATGTTCACATTTATTAAGGAATGTTAAACTACTAAAATCTGCAATTGTCCCATGCTCTGGACACAGAGACAGAACTGTTTAAAAATTAAACATTACATTTTAAAGCTATGAAAGATGTTCACAATTTTTCTTATTTTGAAGAAGCTGGAAAGTGCTTCTACAGTGATTTACTAACACGGGGGGGGAAATTAAAACGCCTCACTGTCTGCAGCACCAAATTCTCAGTTCACAAAGAGTCTGTATCAAATGCTTCCAATCCACAACGTCCTCCTTCCTCTCACTGGATAACAACTCAAACCCAATATATGCTCAAAGAAATTCTATAGTCTGTCCTTCTGCTTCTGCAAGAGCTACAGGGAAGAATCTCTAATGCAAAAGCAGAAAATGTAGCCCCTTTACTGACTCCTGACGATGTTTTCTTTTACCTTCTCTAGGTTCTTATCTATCTTTTCAGACCCAGAAACCATGAGAGACTGGGCTGGTACAGTTACTGCCTGGTTTTAAATGAAGGTGTCTGTCATGCATATTCATTCAAATAGCCTGGAATTGGTATTAGACAAGTAATAAAAGGAATGGCCTTATCAGAGAAGATGCTTCATTAAGAGGAAGGTGACACTTCATATTTTAAGGGAAAGAAACATCTAGGGCCAGATCCAGCAAACCACTTAGGTACCTGTAGTGCAAGCTGGCTGCATTTCAGATATCCAAATTCAAGAACATAAGATACAAACCTCATGTAACTACACAGTTTCTGAATTTGCATTAAGGAGCCACCCAGTGAAATACACACAGAGTTTTAAGAATAGGGGCCACTGGGAAACAAGGGAATATCTTCTATGGAGAAATGCTCTCTCTGGCCCCGACAGCTTCAGTGGGAAAGCTGGAGAATCTCCTTCCCTCATCCAAGTTATCTTCCAGTAGGAAATGGAAAAGAGGTGGACTGGAAAACCTCTGGGCTAAAGAAGGCCTAAAATGTACCTATTCCACTTGGCCAAGTGCTGTCACTTGAGGTCTGTTATAGAGAAGCTGTCACTGCTGTGACCCCACCTGGCTGTATTTTAACACAAAGCCTGTTCAGTGGAGCAACACAGCACCACCACGCACCAGACTGCGTTGGGCCGTGAAGCACAACCTCGTAAAGTTGGTCTAATCCAGCCTTCAGGTACTTTGAGCAACCTGGAGTAATGTGTGGGGCAGTATTTCAGACACCCTTTTGTACTTGATACATCTCTTGGCAGCCTTTCACAGCCCTCTCAGGACGATGGCTGATGTCAATGCTGCTCTTGGGTGCCCAACTCCTCACTCAGTGCACAACAGAGCACCTAACACGTGTTAGAAATGGCAACACAGTGTTGCTCACTACACTGCCACTAGTAACCATTCATCCACTCACAGCCAACGTCCATCTCTTCTTCCCAGAGCATTGCCAAGGTTGTACTGCTGAGCAGTGTCTAAACACAGGCTGCAGAAACAGGAGGACTTTGCCTAGCAGGAGATAGGAGGTCACTGAGGCAACAGTCATGGCTGACTTCAGTGTATTTAAATTAAACTTAGCCTGTGGTTAAATATACAACTCCTCTGCCCTTTAAGGCTTAAAATAAATTTGTCTTAAACTACTGCACTGGCTTACATTACAAGATAAATTATGAAAAATTAGTTGGCCTCAAAGCATAGCTTTGCTTAGCTGCTCTGGGCATGAACCATTTCACTTGGTGGTTTTCCAGACCACCTATCTCCCCCACCAGGAGGATGAAGAGAAAATAATCATGAGGGGCTGGAGCCTATTTAGACAACTGGCCAGCTCCTTGCAAAGGGCTCCTTCTCGGTTAGAAGAGAGAAGATCCACCACAGAGGAAAAACAAAGCCTGGTAATGATGCACTGGTACGGTGTTACTGGATAGAAAGGACCAGGTTCAGTGGTTTAATGAGGAACACAGCACATGGTCAGGATCTACACCTGTCTTTTCCTATCTCATCCTCCTCTCTTTCTCTTGCTCTCACCTTGTCTTCCTTCTCATCTGTACTACTACGTTTATTTAAGTGCTGAACATGCACACAGGATTGCATCCTACAACTCTCATCGTACCCATCACTCAACAGTGATGATCCCAGTGCCCTTTATGAGACCTATAAACTACAGTTGAAATTAATATGACTCCATCAACACAAGCTCTTGAACTTAACAACCAAGCAACAGCGGCGTGTACTTCCGGAACCTTGTCTAGCAGCACAATCTAGCTAATTGAAAAGGAGAGCTGTATTAAAACGAGTCTATGAAAATACAGCACTGATACAATATGTCATGCGCTGGCTCTAACAGGAGGGAACTCGTAATCTACAGAGACACATCTGTAAAGGCATGACTGCACTGTTACTGAATAGCACCTTTCAGCAGCAAATCAATCATCAGCTCCCTTAAACTTAACTGCAGAAATACAACGTTTCTATTCCCGTTCCCGAACAGGGCCCAGGGTTGCGCTGTCTTCCCAAGTTTTATGAGAGCTCCGCAAAGGTGACCTCCTCCTCTCCATCTCATCAGCAAACTTCCATTAACAGCCTTGCTGCTACCTCTGTCAGTCAATACAGGCAACAGTGAACAGGACCGACTGTGCCTCAATTACATTTAATACGTACCCTACTTTGGGCTTGTGCCTAGACTTGAACTACAGGAAAAAAAAAAAAGAAAAATTAAAAAAGAATTTATGATCTCATGAACCTTGAGAGCAGAGGCCCTTGAGCATCTTGTGAATGACAGCAGCACTCTGAAGTCTGGATCCTAGCCTGCATTTCCAATCCAAGAGGACTGAGCGATGTTTGGAATTACATAGCGAGGAATCTAAACTAAACCAGGTGTCTTCCCAGTTTTGCCAAAAAAATAGTTTGACACATACTAGCTTATAAATAGATGGCTCTGCCAGATCAAACAATGATATATTACACTGACCACTCAAACAGCCCAACAATGAAGCAATTTTCATGAGGATGCAATACTTTTTTTACTTTTTTAAAATTGAAAATAATAAACAGATTGGCTTGTATTATCATGAAAAATGTGCTAAAGGGTAAGGTCTGTGAAGAAAAATCTGACAAGTCATAGGTCATGAAAGTTTCAGTTCAAGCTTGTTCATATTATAGTGAAGTAAATTATTGCTGAAAACTTCTTTCAAAGAGTTCCTTTCTGATTGGGTCTTGGTTTTAAGATGAGCAAACACTTTAAATGGGAGCTATTTCCATTGTTTGTGAGCAATAAACAGCAGGCTGAATAGAAAAGCAGAGATCACAGGTCATTCCCACTGGTGTAAAAGAAATGCTACGCAGCGTTTTCTTCCACCCGCAGAATACCCTCCACCCATGACTGTGTACATCTTCTGTCCATCCACAGGCACCTAAATGGGGAGTTCATGGCATCACACAGGGTTTTTCCTTCTTGTACAGGCACAACTCATAAACCCAGCTGGCACTTGGCAAAATCAGACTGGGCAAAGCAAAGTTGACATGACTGACTACAGCGCAACCTGGCAGCGATGAGATACTCTGGGAGCATAAGTGTTTTTCTAAGATTTAGCTCACTTTACTGGTACCGTTTGCCATTTAATTCTCATTTTGTTCTTTATGAAGTAAGACTGGTTTGATCACGATGAGCAGTGCCTCTCTCAGGACAAAAATTATTCGGAGTGGAGATGTGACGTAGCTCAGTATAGCTGCATCAACCCACAGGACCAAAGAGTGCCTTGCACCTATGGTGTCTGCAGCAGAACTGCAAATGATCCGTACAGATACCTCTTTTTCCTGATAGGTTCTGGAGAGATGCCTAAGTCGATGATAAGGAGCTGACAGGGAACCAGCCATGCTCAAATACCTTCCAGTTCATCTAAAGATGCAGAGGAAATCTCCCCACGTTTGATGTCTTTGGGATCCTTCCAGTCTTGTCTTTCCCTTGTGACTCCTGGGGACTTTTTGGCCCTCCTCAACATCCTCCTCTGTCTCCTGCACCCCCAGGCTCAGCTCTTCTCTCTTCTCAGCCAGTTCTGCTTCCCCCTAGGAGGTTCCTGGGGAAGAGGCGCAGGTGGTGCAGTGTGTGCATGGCTGGGCCTGTCGCTGGGACTTGCTGCCGTCAGCTGCTCCTCTTCCTCGCTCAGAGACCTGCTGCATCCTTGCAGACACAGATTTTACCTGACGCAGCAGCCGCAGCTCTCCCCCAGTGGGTGTTTCTAGCAGAGGCCTGCGGTCCGGCATGTTAAAGTGCTCTAACACACAGCACATACTTTTCCAGGCTCCACCACAGGGGCAGGCTTAATGAAACACTTAATTATCAGACCTCAAAACTTGGGATTTTCAAGTGAGACAAATGGATGTCCTCCATTGGGGCCTTGGGGCCTGGCTGTGCAATCTTTCCTCTGCTGAATGTTTGGTCCTGAGGGCAGGTAAAACTAACAGAATAAAAGCCAAAAAGGCTACATAAAGCACGCTTATTAATAGGACTGAAGCCATGCTGGTAACTTGTTCTGCCAGCGTAAGGAAACCCTCGTTACAGGATCCAGATAGCTGCATGGCATCTGAGAAGCAAGGGTCTAAATCAGAGGCTGAAGACCTAAGCATCAGCCCAAGAGCTAGAATAGGAAATAGTGACTCCATTGCATTCATTGATTGAAGTGGCCTCACCCAGAACAGGGAGATCTAGCTGGAGGAGTCCGGGATGACTGGACACAAGCAACAGATGCAGACAAGGAGACACCACTGAGAAGACCACAGAAAGTGCAGCTCTTGCCCTGTTTCCACTTTCAGAACAGTTCAGTGAAGCGCACCAGCAGCTTTCTCCTAGCACCAAGGTGTAGGAGCCGACACATAGGGAGCACTAAGTTCTCAGTTTCCAGAAAAAGTTGTGTACTCCAGTCCAAAGAACAAGCACTTCAAACCATGGTGGCACTATGCAGGTTTCACAGCACCCAGGTCACAGGGAAGCACAGGGGGCCGCAGTGCTGACCTTGCCTTTTGTACTGAGCACAGCGATTCACCTGGAAGTCAGGTGCACATCACTTCTCCCTCCCAGCCCACAAGCCACAAAACACTCACCAGATCTCTTTTACATTGCAAATTGAAGATCTACCTGCAAAAAATTAAAAAGCCTCCAGCACGGCAACCGTGCAGAACGACAGCGAGAAAGCTTAGGGCTGTCACCACTGTTTGTAAATGTCTTTGACAGCGAGGAATTTGTGAACTGGAAGGTTTCGGTACTGATGTGCTGTTATCTCAAATGGATTGGATCATGCTCTGAATGTTTTTATAAAACCTGTAAAATCAGGTTAGATTTTAGAACAACAGTTCTGGTTAAAAGAACACTTTCAGGGTGGAGTGAAAACCAAGGAAGCATTACCAGAGAGTATCTGGTGTTGATCACAAGGAGAATAAGTACTATTTGCCCAGGGAAAACAAGATTTTTCCACTAACTTCTGCTGCTTTCTCAGCAAATTTTTCTGTTTTCTCTAGTCTGCAGCCCTTCTCTAGCCAGTAAATTCAATATCTTGTGAGATCTAGAGAGAACAAAGTGAGCATTAGACAGACAAACAAGGAAGGGGTCAATTATTGTATTAAAATCCCCAAGTGCATTGTTTTAGCACAAATTTCACATTGCCTTGTGCATGCCTTTAAGTGATTCCTTATTTTGTACCTTATAAATGGGCACCAGATGCCAGAGAGAATGATCGAAATTGCAGTGAAACTCGAGATCAAATAAGTTTTCCCCTGACCTAAACCTACTTAAGAAATCTCATACATCTGCTTTTCCCTCCACAGATTTAACAACAACAAAAAAAGCCTTTCTCCCAATTTGCCACCTTAAGAAGTCGACAAGCTGAAACTTGCGCGCGAGTGAAGAAATCCCAAAGACTTTGTCCCTCCCAGTCGCTCTCCTTTAGAGGCACTAAAGGACTGGAATTATCCTTGTCTTAAAATCACGAGTTGGCTTTCCTTTCCAAAATTCAAACATCCAGCAGCTGTAGAAATTGCATCCAATCAAACGCTGACTCTGCCAATTCTGCAGCGTTCCTGCTCACGTCCATCTGTCTCCTCCTGCCACATCAGCGAGGAGATAGGGCAGAAACTGGCTTCCTACCCATGCGTGTGGGCCAGTGGCCAAGCGCTTCCCCTCCGCAAGCTGGCCACAGATCCACCTTTCGTGTCAAAGCACAGGGAGAATTGGGAAACCTTTTAAATTCAATAATTCTACAATTTATGTTCTTCTGTTTTGGTTTGGTTTGGTTTTTTTCTTGAAAACTTTTTTCAGAATCTTAATTAGAAACACTTTCTTTCTCTCCTTTTAAAGCCCTCCTGGATTGAGTTAGTTGGATCAAAGAGCAGCAAGTTCTCTACAAGTAAGATCATGTTAAGTTACTGAATCTTTTTATGAACTATCTGGCTGCCTGCAGTGTGGCTAATTTTTCTTTTGGCCATCATATTAACTGAAGAAAGCCTGCAAATCTTTCATGAGACATCGCTTTCTGAGAAAAAAGTCCTTTTAGATATAACCTGTTACCCTACACTGACCTCAGGCTGTCTCAAAATGTATTCCTAACTATACTTTTAACAATTTGGGATATTGGAAGCAATCTTCTGCTCTGCCACAGCACTGTCATGAAGGCAGGGAGCTGAGCCCGACCCAAGCAAGGCCCTGCACAGCTTTCTAGAAGGCACAAATCACACCTAAGTAGAATTTGTGAGAGAGAAAAGCCACGTGCAGCACCACTGGCCAGTCCTACTTCACCTAATGAAGATTTAGCAAGCACTCCAATGTCCAGCACTGCAGCTAGGGAGACCCAGTCCTTTCTCTCCATAGGCCTCCTGGAAACACTTTATCCCTCCTGGGCTTGCTCAGGAGCCACCACAGCTTCCACAGCATCACAAACAGGAGTTTGTTTACACAGGTCTCACTTCAAACTTGATCCCTTCCTTGCATGGATAGATGATGTTTTTATAAACAAAAGTGAGGGGAAAGAAGTAGATGTTCCCATCATTTGTTCGTGATTCTCACAGTCTGAACCAGAAAGTTTTCAGAAGTCACATCGGTTTGGCTGATCATAAAGACATCTTCCAGCTAAAACCCACCTTACGAGACAGGAGCGTCCAGTGGTTGAGTGAGTGTCCATCCAGTCCTTTTAGAGATAAACAAAACCTGCACTTTGCATAGTGTTATTCTAAGCTGAGAGAACCAGCAGTAAAACACCACTGCAGGTCTTCTTCCCTCAGGGCAATGAGCTTATCTCCATCAGTCAAGAAAACAGAAAGAAGAAAAGGCACATGGGCATCCGTGTCATTATTGGCCTGTGAAAGCCATCATAGAAATCCCTCCTCCTTTCTGCTGGAGAAAATGGGAACTGAAAGGAAGCAGCAGCAAAGACAAGAGGAGTTCGACAAAATGGAAAGTGCTGTATCACAGAGCTCTGCCACAGGAAGGAGTGATTGCAGTGTAACAAACTACCACACACCAGCTTCTCTCAGTCCACACGCACGCTTATACTCCTGGGGGACCTTTCTTGGCAAATATGGGGTAGCTTTCCAGGAGTTAAAGAGAAAAACACTAAATCTAATTAGTTTCCATGTATTATGGATTGTCACAGGGTCAGAATATATCAACACTGAGTTATTACTGGGCAGCTGACAGATGCTTGCTTGTGTCCAGCCCTTTAGATCAGAAGTTGAGCTGAGTCCTGTTCCTTTTTAAGTCCACAGAGCTTCTCTGAGATCTTTCACAATGTCCTGACTAACGCTGCTCTTTATGGACCTTTAACTATGAAACACCAGGGACTGCCAAAGGTTGACACCTGGCTCTATATTGATTTGAGGTTAACACAGCCCTTCAAATGGAGGCGGGGTGCTCAGTGCCTTTGGAAAGCCTGCTCCACATTTTGCCATATATTTGGAGAGTGCAGAAGCATAGGGAGGAAGTTTGAAAAGTCACTTGTGTGATCGCTCACTAAAACTCCAAGGTGCTATTCAATAATTCAGCCTTTTGGAAATTTTTGCATGCTACTTACAGGACACACTTCATCCTTTTGACGTAAATAGGAAAAGTTGTTTGCATCAAAGCTGGATAGGTTGGAAACTTTCCTCTTTCAGCATATAATACATAACAGAATAACTTCCGGAGCCGAAGTCGCTGAGGGCCAAACCCTGTCAGTGGGACCTTTGCCATTTGCTCCATTACAACCCCAGTGTGGCCATATGAGAACAGCATATACTTCATAAATGCAAGCTAAATCCAATGGTATTGCATAAAATATTCTCTCTTCAACTGACAGAACAGGAAAATTATGCCTTCTGCTGCACCCCTGTATTTGTACTCTATATGAAAGTCTTTCAGGCCATGCTGCCTTTCTCGTCGGGTGGTGGGCTTAGTTTGTCAGCCCACGATTTTGCAAGTGAGAGTGATGAATTTACCACTTGATCTTAACAGGTATTTGAATTCCACCCCTCTTTATTCTCCTGCTCAGGTTTTAGAGGGGACCTCATCGGATCAAACTCTTCCGCCACTTCGATGGCTATTAATGATCTGCATCATCAGAAGCTGAGTTTAGCACAGCAAATGTCCTTGGATGACCCACCAGGAAGAGGTATACAGCTCTTAATCCAACACTATTCCTCTGATATGCCTGCAGAATTTGGCATTTCACTCCTCTGTGTAAAACCTTTGGACTCTCTGGAATTTAGACAATTTAACTTCAAAGTTCAGGCTCATCTGCTGTGATGGGTAGTCTCACTGAGTCACCCAGTGTGTTTACTTCTAAGAAGTCTGTCCCATATCCTGGTTTCTGGGATGTTTCTAAGCAGTTCTGGGATGCTCACTGCATCTCCCCCTTTCAGACACAACATCTTAAGTCCAGGTCTCACCTGGGATGACACACCGGGATTTGGAAGCTGAAGGATGTGTCACGACAGCTCTGTGGATGCACTTTAAACTACCCAATGGCCAAAATATTGTAGATTAGTTGCCATTTACCAGTTTTCTGGTGAGGATTTTGCTACCTTCATAACCTCCACAATAACACAGACAGACTGCTACCAGCCTCCAAGTTGGTCCACCTGAAGTTACTTCAATGTATCTGCAGCCACAACACAACCATCACCACTGCCACATCTTGCTATGACTGGATCACCCAAGACTACAGCCGTGATGCAAATCAGCTGCTGCAAACAAATTTATCTGCTGGCTAGCCACAGCACCCCACTGGTGGTTATAGCTAAGGCCAGTGTAGATATTAGCAAGCAGGTAGCTTCCTATGGCTGCTAAAGGGCAGCAGAAGAGTTTTTGCTCCTTGTGGCTTAATTTGCCTGCGTGGAGCCCAGGAGAGCCAGGCCGGCTGGGAAAAGGGCAGGATTAGGAACAGGGTTTTGAGGAGACTGAAAGAGGAGGGGAGAACAGGAGTCTGAAGAGCCAGAGGCAAGGAAGCTGCGGATGAGGGAGTGAATCCTAGACAAAGGTAACCACTGAGAACAGTTAATAATCTAATGCACAGGGGCACATCAGAGCCAAGCACTCCAACGTGAAATGCTGTTCACAAAACTCTGCAAATGAGCTAACGCTAATGAAAACAAGGGGCTTGGAAACTGGATGGTGGCGGGAGGAAAGGAGAGGTTGTTTATAACTTGCTCCTCCTGCCCAGACCTGCCAGTGCAGCTGGATTCTGACTTGCAGCATCATCACTTTTCCAGTCTTGGCCTCCTGAACCCACGCGTAGCCCCTTCCAGTGACCTGCCAAACCTTTGCTATCCAAACTTTTCTTCCTTTGAACAATCTGATAAGGGGCCAACCTGTGCAGTAGCTTCTCACTATGCCCTGAAGGGAGAATACAAAGAGGCCTATAAAGCCAATTGCACTTGTTACCCCAGGCAGCTTTTGAACTCTGCATGGAGGGGCTGGAATGCCCCCTTCCACTTAGCAGAACAAAGGCCAGCCAACCTGCAGGGTTTTAAATCTGAAAGTTAAACATGAATGTGATTAATGTGTGGCTTTGAATTTCATGTATTATTGAATTGTATACGTTACTCCAGGCTCGGGAGGTTTTTCTCTTTTATACTGCAACACAAATGTACGTTCTGTTTGGGAGGGGTGCAGAGTAGAGAACACCAAGCAAAAGTATTTCCATATGTATTCCCCAAATTCTCTGCCTGAAGGACTTGAGCGAGTCCGGGATTTATACTGTGTTCCACTGACCCCGAAAAAACAACTTAAAACAGATTTAGAGAAGATGCACTGGAGCTCATTGCAGTTGGAACGCTGGATACTTATTTGACAGCCTCCAGGACTCCTTCCAGGTCCACCCCTTCCTGTGAATCTGCTAAAGCTCCAGAAGATTATCAGAGTTAAGTTAATGTGCAGGATGCGGGGTCTGAGGAGACGCGTTGCCCCTGGTAAGAGTCATAAAAATGATCATCTCTTGTAACCAGTGCTCCGACTCAAAGACTGAGTCCTTGATCCCATTTAAGTCATAATCCTCTGACAGGAGCCAGAGAGCTGGACCACACCACTCCTGTATGATCCTGCTGGCTTCAGAGGAACACTGTGTGACCAGAAAAGTATGCTGGCTTTTACTGCTGGGGGAAAGGTTTAACGTAATTTTAGAAACAGTTAATTAACCCCATTTGTCACATACAAGAGGCAACTGTAAAGTGCACCTGGACACTTCCAGTCAAGACGTTTGCATGCTCTGTATGGCTTTGGGCAAGTCTTCTGACATACCACAACATAAACACAGAAATACTTGAAAATTTCAGTTTCAGGAATATAGTTCTTTTTTTAATTAGAGGGTTTTCCTGGAGAAATCTTAAATACAGTGTCAAATGGCCAGCATCTGATGTGCACTACCTGCCTTCCTGTGGCAATGCATCTTCTTCAGCAAGTCCTATGCATATTCACTCATTCACGCAGCCTTTTGCTGTGCTCAGCAGAGTTCTCATTGCATTAGTGATTCTGTACACGTCTGCATAAAGGATGAACCTACACAATTCAGTGCCGTGACACTTTTACTCCATGTTGCAGTCTTGATCTCCTGACAAACACCTTCAGCTTTGCCTCAAAGACAAGACACTGGTTTCTCTCACAGCACCTAACTCGGTCAGTCAGTACTGAACGCACACAGTGTAATCGCAGGCCCCAGGGTGATGAGTTTATTGAGATCATTCTTCAGTATCCAGCCAGATCTTCAGGGAAATGTTTGCATTTTGATAAGACCACTGGGAGGAAGGATTTGCAGTTTTATTATACATCACCACTCAGTTTGCTGTGGTTAATTCCGTACCATTAAAATGTCCAGTGAGCTGGCCTTTCATGGGATGCTTCTCACTGGGCTGGGCAGGGAGGATCTGGAAGAAACGAGAGATTTATATAAAGAGTTCCCCTTTTCCAAAATTCAGACCTAGATGGCTTCTCGTAATTTTCTATGCCGGTTTACATCTGGAACTTCATTTGCTTGTGGACTGGAGCAAGGCTGATACAGAAAGAGAGCTCTGTCTCCAGAAACAGTCCCTGGCACAGGATGACTGAGCTTCACCCTGAACAGGAATATGAACTCCACTGCCTCGGGACACCTCTCAATCCTTGTCTCCTATGCTTTAGCCATTACTGGCCCTATGATTTCAAGACACAAATATAGGTTTATCCTAACAGTGCTAACTTTTCTGGCTTGACAAAGCCTATTACAGAGTAATGCTGCTTTAATTCTTTACTTCCTAATCAAAAGGTCCAGACAGTGGATATGGGAATTGTTTGGATTTTTAGACCTGATGATGTGCCCAGGACTAATTTTGCTAGAATCTTCCTGAAATATGTATAGAAAATATATTGACCACTTAGGACCTTTTAGGAGCAGGGAAGCCCAGAACATCGTATCATCAATCCATGGCCTGAAGTCAGCCCTGCAACTTCATCCTCAGCCTGAAATCTGGCAAATGCTGCGCATTTCCGTGGAGCTTACAGAATCCAACTGCTGCTCTGGCCTTTTAACTGCAAAGAGTAAAGCTGCTGCATCTCCAGCTCACCTTGGTGCAGTACAAATGCAAAGCAGACCATGCATGACAACCACATTTCTGCCAAATGAGTGAAGATACATTCTATGGTCCTTATCCTGGCTATACAATTTATGCTTGGGCCAGAAGGACAAATAAGCTTTGAGCAGGGAACTGAACAAGAACGCTCTTACAGTTCTGTGATCCTCAGTCTGGCCATAAAGCACATATCAATGTAGCAGTCAAATGTAGCAAAAATGTAAAATACAGCTTGGTCCAGACCCCAGAAACAAAGAAAATCTCTCTCAAATCATCTCAAAATGATGCTTGCAACCCTCGCATACTGCTCCCAAGCCCACAGAACTGCCTGTTTGCTGGGGACATCTACATCACTTTCGCTATAGCCTGCCAGCAAGAAGACCTGACCTGCACCTGAACTCATTCCAGGGATATTTCAATAAATCTGCAGTTCCCCAGGAAGCCCAAAAGTCCTTGGTTAGGACATCCCTATCCTGCGCAAGCTAAACCAACTCTCCCATTTTCGATCTGGCACGGCCGCTCCTCCCCCATCTCTTAATTAAACGCAAAGGAAAAAAACAAAGTCTGACAGGACCCATGAGTGGCCTCTTTCTGTGTGCTCACGTGGCTCCATTCTTGGAGGCTGACCCAGGGCACAGCTCTGCTCTTCTACAGAGATTTTCCAGTGGAAGGATTTTTATTTTTTTTGCCCCTTTCCATAGATTTATTCAGACTCCAAACTTCAAATTCATCAAAACTGTCACGGACCATTTGCAGGATGGGTCCAATCAGCGTGGGTGTCGCAAACAATTATCAACTGCAGAATGATCCCAATTAGTAAACACCCTGCTAACAGGCCACCTCCCCAAGGATGCTGATTGCCTGTGACAGTGTTCTTTTCAGGATGTCTGCTGGAAAACTACAAGTCAAGCCTTTGTCGGCTGGCTTCTGGGAAATTCCTCGTCAATCCTACAAAAGAATCTACACGTGAATAATTCAAAATAGATTGGAGTAGAAATTTAAAGTACATTTAGCTTTGTCCCTTTATAACAAGACCTGCTTCTCATCCAGAATAAAATGGAAATTCTGTTCCCTGTCTTGGCTTGTACGAGGCACTCTGCGTTTTGATGCTTTGCTCTAGGCTTTTGGAACTAAAGAAAGACTTCAATACGAACACTCATTTCCACTTTCCCCTTTCTTCTCTCCTTTTCTGTTGGTGCAAAACTCTTAAAGAGTTGCCTGAAGGACCAAGCTCAGTGAATGTTTGAAACCTAGCTGCTTATTCCTTGCTTAAAGCATGCTGGCTATTCTGCTGTATGCCACTACCTAAAAGAACAGCCTTTAACAACCACAGAGCTATTTTTATGGGATGAAATCACAAAGACAGGAACAAATGAAGATAAAAACCTAAACTTCTTTTTTTTAAGTAACCTTTTGACTAGCCGGTTCTCTCCTGAACTGGACTAGGCAGTGATCAGTCACTCTTCTTCACCCTGCTCTATTACCAAATCAAAAGATATCAGGCCCAAATCTTGTGTAGCCCAGGAATAATTCCACTAGGAGCAGTGAAGCTGCAGAGAGGCTGGAGAGAGGAAGAACAGAACTCTGCTTTTCACTGTGTGAACTCAGCCTCTGCCATTCATGCAAGATGAGCCAGAGGACAAGTAGGTGTAGCTGAAATTCAATACATGGTAGGTAATGCCATGAATACAGAAGCCTGAAGCTGCAGTGTAAGATCATGACATAAACTGCCTATTGCTTGGACCATAAGCTTTCAACTGAATGGCTTTGACATTGAAAGCATCTCATATTAGCATTACTGCCCATAAAGCAAAGGTTTTCGTTGGAGCAGCTTTGTACATCCTTTGACTAGCCACCATTTAAAATGCTTTAATGCCTAAGTCACTGCTTCACACTCTTATGAGCAGGTGCTTCAAAAGACTAAACTGCTGAATGCCACATAAAGTGATATAAAAAGCCATACCTTGAGCAAAATACACTGAAGAGTAGCAGTAAGTTGCAATTCCCTCACTGGTGGCTATTCAAAAGGGCCCAAGAAACATTTGATACAAACTGTGGAAATCAGACAAGGAAACCCTTCCTCCTCCTCCAGTCCCAGAAGCAGAAAGCCAAGTGCAGTGACGCAGGATTGCTTCAGGTTTAGCCCTTCCATTCTCACAATGCTGGTTCTATTTGACATTGTTGTGGATGATGCAGGTGGAAACTCACACGCAGCAAGAACGATGAATGAAGTATTCCTGTCCTCCAACCAGGTGGTCAGAGCTTTACTGGATGCGAGTTGGATGGAGAAACACGGTGTTGAGGCACACAGGTTCCTTCCTGAACTGGCTACACTATGTAAATACCTGCATGCATGCAGCACTCAAGGGTAGCAGCCGAGTATGGACTACACATTAATGGCAAAGTCATCATAGTTGGACTCCTTGGATCACAAGTGGGCAGTTCTCTGAAAGATCTCATATTGAGACACAATTGGTTGGGCTAGCCAATATTGACACCTACTGCAGGGCAGAGTAATTCCTTCTTCTGAAGGACTGTTGGGTAAAATCTCATGATGTAGTGAAATCAGTGCAGTGAAATCTTAGCCACCATCCACACACTCCAACTATACAGAGGTAGGCAGACTGATTTGATCATCACAGCTGCCTCCCAGCCATCACTCTTGCTCCCAAGGAATAGGCTTCAGTGCCATACCCCATTTATTTGCAGGTGTGCCAAGTCCTCCCATAGTGCTCAGCAGTACTCCCACACCTCTTGGGATTTTGGCAGGCTCCTGTACAGCCCCTCTCCTTCTCCTCTGGCCTGGGGTAAGCAGAGTCTCTTCTTTAACACATGGGAGGATGTAGGCTCGTTTAACTCACCCCTCCTACTTTCAGCTATGATTTCAGTCCAGTTGATTGGTAATTGCTTGGCAGTAAATTCTACCCCAACTGTCTCTTCAGCAGGGATAAACTGCAAAATCTCTATGGGTTTCCACGGAGCGATGCTGCTTACCCCAGTTTAGGCTGGCCCGACAACCTGACTTCAGTTCCCTTGCTGTTGGTCTGTCACACGCACCCAAGGACGCAAGCCCAAACCCTACACAGCTCACTTCACTGTCTCTCACATTACAGCTTTCAGGATTTTGCCTTCCTAAAGAATTGTGCTTTCAGATGTTTTTCCAGACAGAAAAACTCCTTTTCCAGTAGCTTTTATTATTTTTATCCCACCAAAATTACCAAACCTCCTGCTTTCCGCCATGCTTGGTGTGCAAGGTGCTCAGCAATGTTTGCAAAGCATCGCACCTACAACTTTCATTAAAATGTTCTTTACTGCTTTGTAACGCACAGGAGGAGCCCTTGGTAAAACAGATGCACCAACAGCTTTCATCAGTCACACAGAAAATCTGCATGATCCGACCCATGCATCGTTTGCCATTTCTGCTAATCCACATGACTGACTGAGTTCCTATCCAAGAGAAGCCAAACAATTTTGGAGGGAGGATGAGATCTTGTAAGAGTGTATCAAATGCTCTACTAGGCTCCAATGGCAATATATCTAATACAATCCCTTTGTCCAATAATTACCCTTTGCATGATTGAGGATGAAATTGCATAAGTATTCCCTCCCTGTGTCTCCCCCAAATACAATACCCTGTGGTTTGGAGCAATTTAAGTCTTAGTGCAAGAATTTGTCTCACTTTTCTCCCATCCTGGTGGTCTACAGTAAATCCCAAGTCTTTCTCCTTTGTTTTGTTATTCCTTTCTTCGTGATTCACTGTGACCCCAGCAACCAGACCTTCACCATTCTTGTTTTCCACATTCAGACTGCAAAGTCATCAGGATAAAATGTGAGAGACGTCCAAACTGACCAACTCACACAAACCTTAATGGTGGTGCTACTGCTTTCCTGTCTAGCTCCCTCTTTCCAAAGGAGGTTAAGAAAGACTCTGAATTCCTGTCTTGGTTGAAGACACTGTTCAGCCCTCTAAAACTGCCAGGGGTATGGACACTTGTGAATCTGGGAGAAAAAGCAGGCTGGCTCTCTCCCAGGGGAAGAGCTTTGCACACCAAGCTGAAAACAATCCGGCTCTGCTTTAAAGAGGAGGGACATAGTTCCATTTCTAGCAGGGACATTATGCGAGTAACTCCCTCTGAAGTCAAATGACTTTGCCCTCAGATATCCAAGGGCAGAAACCAGGAGCCATAGAGTCAGCCTTTGTGCCGGCTGATGGAACAGGCACCCTCCAGCTGTGAAAAAATAGCTCTGATCACAGGGATGAAGCTGGAGCCACTGGAAGTGTCCTTGCAGCCACAGACAGATTTATGACCCAAACTCCAAACAGAAATTATCATTGCAACCACTGCTGATGCCAGCAGACACTCATTCCCTGCCTATCCATCCTGCTTGGCTCACAGAACCCAGTGGTTCTCCTCAGGACAGCCACGCAATCTATGTGAAAGCACTTGGCTTCTGTGGATGCCATGAATTTTCTGCGTTCCCTACTACGCACACTGGCCAAGTAAGTCTTGATTTAGCTACAGGAATCTCTGCTGCCTGTTCCCACAGAGAGAAATGTTTCTTTTACGGGCTCTGATCTCAAATGGATGGTAATAAAAGGTCTGCCTTTGCATCAGAACAAGGTCTCTGACCCAATCTGCTGCCCAGCAAACATGGATAAATTCAGCCCTAGAACTGCAGTAAGAGCCAAGTCTGCACCAGCCACCAAGCTGGCTGCCTTATGTGGGTATATCACAGGCAGAGAAAGCCTGGCCTGTAAATTTGACCTGAGAGATGATGGGACATCAGGGAACTACCCCCTCGTAAGGACAGCAGGTCTGACTAGGTGATGCACTGTACCTCAGCTTGGGAAATGGGAATGTTCTGGTGGAGCCTCCTTTCTGGCCATGATGCTTCCAGGCCAGAGGACTCAGATAAATGTCTGAGTTGGGCTTGAAGTGTTCTACTGCAAATGGCCATTTAGACACCACCACATACGTATCCTGCCAGGTTTTACGGTGGGGCTCACATCAAGCTAGCCAGCAATTCAGCATGCGGTCACTGTGCCTTCTTCAGCCTCAGATCCCTGACCACATTCTCATCAGGACTCTGGCACGGGCCCACAGTCTCATTTGTGTCTACACAGCCAGGACACAGGGAATGGAGTTTTCACCACTTTTATGAGCCTGCACCCAGAGAGGAGACACCACCTGGCCCAGCATAAAGCCCACCACTACCAAGGGAATCTGCCAGGATGGTTTGAACCAGCAGAGAGGGCTTGTACTGGACCAGCATGCTCTCCTGTGTGGCTGCAGCATTTTGGATGCAGTACTAACAGCCCTAAAGACAGTTTTATGGTATCATTGGGGTGAGGACTTTGCCTGAACTCCTTTGGTTTAAGCCTTGATTTAAGTTAATGCATAATTCATAATGGGGATGATAACAGATGGCAACTTGTTAAGCCACAGGAACTCAATCAGTTCTGATCACATGACAACACCCTCAATAATTTAAATCGTATCTTACTGCAAGAGCTGTTCTGCTGAGGCCCTGTGTTACGGAGAGACGCCAATGCCACACTGTGGGAGTCATCTTGCAACGCAGTTGTTACCAAGTCCCCCTGTTTGCAAAGGGAGAAACTGAGGCACAAGAGCAAGTGGCTTCCATGTGCTCGCTCCACAAAAGCAGATTCATAGAATCACAGAATGTACTGGGTTGGAAGGGACCTTTAAAGACCATCTGGTCCAACCCCCATGCAGTAAGCAGGGCTCACAGCCCCATCAAGCCTGACCTTGAATATCTCCAGGGATGGGGCCTCCACCTCTCTGGGCAACCTGTGCCAGTGATCTGCCAGAACTTTTTCCTGATATCCGACCTAAATCTACCCTTTTCTAGTTTAAAACCATTACTCCTCATCCTATTGCTCCATGCCACAGCGAACAGCTCTTCCCAGATTTCTTATAGGCACCTTTCAGGAACTGGAAGGTCACTATAAGGTCCCTCTGGAGCCTTCTCTTCTCCAGGCTGAACAACCCCAACCCTCTCAACCAGATTGCTGGAGCCCTCCTGCTCCTCTGCACCAGACCCCAGCCATGAGACCCGTCTCTGCTTCTCTCCACATTCTTCATGTTTATTCTTCATATTGCAAGAGGTAAATTCAGACAAAAAGCATTACTTAAAAAAGGGGTGGGGGGTGCCTGTCCTCCACAGCTTGGTTGCTAACTTCAAGCAGGCCCTCCAGAGAAGTCTATCAGCAGATCTATCAGCAGGTATATGATCCAACCAGGATAAAGGGGTGATTCAATGCACAAGGAAATCCACTGAAATCAATAGACCTAAAAACTAGATTCAGATCCCAGCTTTCCACTGGCAAAAAAAACCCAATCTTGGTCCTGGTTTACCCTGCAGTATTAGAGAGGTTGCAAGGGCAGGAGAGAGTATCCAGACCGCTTCTGACCCCCAGTTTTCATACTCCACTCGGCAATGCAGCAAATCAAAGAGCCAGGGGAAAAAAGAGACTTTGTAGAAAAGGATTCAAGACTGGAGCAGTCCAAGCTATCGTACTCTGAAATAATAAACCCAACTCTAGAACTCCTAATACTGGGTCAAAAAAGCCAGAGCTGCATGGTGCAAAAGTGATGATCCAAAAGAAATTCACAGATTTACCTTTTGCTGCTGCAGGCTCAATGTTACATCAGGACTTTGCTGTCTTCCTGCAGCAAAAGTAAGAGGATAAAGCCATCCCATCTGCTATGGATGATTCCACAAAAATGCAAGCACATCCAGTTTTGCCACAGATCCCATTTGTTCTCTAGGTATGACAGGGCAGTGAAATATCAACCTGTCAGAATATCTCTTTCCTCTTCAGCTATAGGAGGAAACTACCTTTCCAACACACGGCCTAAGCTTTGGTGACATGAAGACCCTTCAGGGTCTCTATGAGCACCAAGAGGCCCTGCCAAACTCCTCAGCCACTTCAGGAAGCAACATGAGATAGAGGGGAGCAGGGAGTTTTCTCTTATGATTTTCAGCACCTTCCTTTTATTTCCACCAATTCCCAGGCTGCCATACGCACGTGAAATCTGCAGCTCTGTAAGAAAGTTTCATTCCCAGTGAGTTGAAGCAGTCTTCTGAATGAGAAGACTTCAGGAAAGAAATATTTCAGGAATATTCCAACACGCTCTGGATTACAGAAATGCTTCTATCATCACAGGGGTCAAAGCACCATAAAGACTATAACATTTGAATTATTACTGTCATCTAAGCATACTTACGTACCCCTTTGAGAAGACACATTGAGTTTGAGACTTCGCTGGAATCCCAGTCCATCACAACCAGCACAGTGAGGCCCGGCTGATGCACAGGCATTGGCCACTGACTGGAAGCTTCATTAACAGATGGCTGCCTCCTGCCTCCTGCCACATTACAAGGGAACACTGCCCGCACTGCATTCACCCTTAAACATCACTTGACTGCCAGACCATTTTTACCCTTCACTTCTAAGATCACCATCCCCTTTTTCAAACATTTCAAACATAAAAGTGCTCATGAGCTGACCAGCTAAACTCTCCTACAGTAACCACTGCGGGCACTTCATCTCCTGAACAGAAAGGAAATTGCCACCTAAAAACCCTTCCCCATCACAGAGGTGTGTGAAGCCCTGTTTGTTGGAGTCCTTTGGCACACTGGTTCTCACCAAAGCACAAGCGTGAACTTTCCCTCTGGTGCGCTGGCAGCACTTGGCAAAGGTGTCTGCAGAAATGCCATTACGTAAAACAAAGCCCTGTGTGGACAAGATGGACCAGATCCTCAGCTGGACTAAACTCTTTCAATTCAAGGCAACTGTGCCAAATGGCATGAGCAGAGATACAGATCCATGTTTCCTCCAAACCTGTGTGTTAGCGGTGAAAGACATAACAGCAGATAGTAACACCCCTGTCCTGATCTTCAGGCAATGCTGCAATTCAGAAGATACCTTATGCCATAGAGGATCCTGAAACAGAGGACATAATCCCAAAACTTCTCACAGATAAAGCAGTTTTACATTCAGAACAAGGCCCTGAAAAATGTCTCCGTGCTGCCTGGGGCAGAGTCCAATTCTTCATCACTTTGATAAGTGACTCCAAGGGTCCAGAGAAGGTGCAGCCAGGAGCAGTCAGTACTGAGGCAGGCCCCAAGGACAGCATGAACCACGGGTTTAAGCACAGAGAATCAGTGAAGAGTGGCTTTGCCCATTTGGGTTTGGAACGAAGGAAGCCCTGTCTTTGTAAGGTACAAAATCCATTTTTGCCATCATGAGTGACCAGTCTCTCCTCCATTCCCCCATCCCCAAGGCTGCCTATGTGAGTGCCAGCACAGCCAAGCTGCTCTCCCTGGGGTGGGTTTGGAGGGGACCTCTCACCAGCAGCAAGGGACACAGCGTCTCTGCCTCCCCTCAAGCCCGGGCTCAGCCATCAGCCCTGAGAGGAGCCCCTTTTTTATACACAAGTTATTCAACTTGCTTTTCTGAGAAGGAAACCTGCAGGAACCCGCATCACTCACATGCCCACCTGTTCAGGCTCCTTGAGGAATGCCTTTTTCCATCTGAAAAAGCAACCTGACAGCTTTTTTTTTTATTTCAAGCAAGTAGTGACATGTCTCTCTTATTGCACAAACCATCAAGGCACTAACTTCAAAAGCAATGAATCTTACACTTCACTCTTAATACAGGGAGTAGAATTATAGGTCATTTTTTAACATATGGAACTGGAGTGGTCTGAACTCAGACTGAACTTAATCTCCTAAACAGGCCCAAACGCAAATCTCTACTCAGAGTCCTTCCAAACTTCAGGGCAGGTTGTGTCTGGCTTATGTCTCTTGGTCCCGAGCATGCCAAGTCCTGCAGCTCCATGCAGATCCTTGACAAGCTCCCAGCACACTGGTGTGTTGGCTACCTGCCTCTGGGGAGGAGACAGACCCAAAGCAAAGATAAGGGCGACACGGTGACCTTGGGCGATAAAATTGCCCCAGGAGAACGACCAGCCGGGAACAGCTCTGCAGAAACCAATGCCAGAGCAGGGACAGTGCCAAGGCCGGCGAGTTTAGCGAGTTCAGAGCGGTGGAAGAGGGGGAGGAAGGGGACGGGATGGGATGGGATGGGATGAGCCAGGGGAGAACCGCGACCCGGGAGGGGTCTATCGACTGTCCAACAGTGCCCCCTGGTGGCAGCAGCAAACGCCTCCCTCCCGGTCAGCCAGGGCCGGCATGAAAACGCGTGGCTCTCGATTTTCTAATTACACGAGTGATTAACGCGAGTGGAGAGCTAACAGTTGCTAAGGCATTTTGATCCTGCCCGTAGCTGTAAGACCACGATATGGTTCTGGTCAAGCTGAAGCGTGAGAACTGCAAATTAAATTGTCTACGTGAATGCACACGCTCCCGCTCTGGACTTGCCCGTGGCTACCTGCAGACTTGCCCGGGCTGCTCACCAATCGCCCATCGCTCAGCATGGAGGCTGCCACATGTGCAGTGTCTTCTGTGCAGCTGGCCAGAAGGAATCCAAAGCTGTCTTCAAAACCTGGCTTGTTGCATTGGAAAGAAAGAATAAAAAAAATCCTTTGGCTGTTTTTCCAGCTTTCCCTTTTCGTTTCAGTTTTAAAGAAAATTCTGGTTCAAAGGCCCAACCTCAGAAAGGTGTAAATCACTATAAAAATACCAAGTGGAGATTTGGAGTGAACTTGGTTAGGCTTGGAGAGTGCTTTTCCCTCTTTCTAGCCCAGGCAGACAGTACAAGCACAGAGCAGCTTGCTGCTAGCAGTGAACTTGCAAGGCCATGGAAAGAAGTGAGGCTGGGCACTAAGTCAGGAACTTTCCACTTTCAGATG
This sequence comes from Mesitornis unicolor, assembly GCF_000695765.1. NCBI lineage: Eukaryota > Metazoa > Chordata > Aves > Mesitornithiformes > Mesitornithidae > Mesitornis > Mesitornis unicolor. Next base: position 12,071 of record NW_010209403.1, on the reverse strand, counting down.
GCTGGTTTCTCACCTGCACATGAGGGAGGAAATCACGACACAGCCAGCAGACCGCCGATACACATAAGCATTCACTGCATGGCAGACTCCCAAAAGAGATGTCACAAAGCTCAGAAACCAAAGAGGTGACACATACAGGCCCTGAATGGAGGGATGGAGGAGTAAGGCAGGGGAGATCCAGCAAAAGAGAAGCCATTTCTTCCCATGATGGCAAAGCCCTGCTGAATTCTTTTCATGGAAATGCTCCCCTTCCTGGCACCCAAACTCCTCCCACCGCAATCTGACATCTGCTGTAACCCACACCCCGAGGAAATCCATGGGTTGCCAGAGGAAAGGCAAGCTCAAGAAATGGGCACGGGGTTTCTCTCCTGCTCACCAAACCCATATGCCAAACGTGTCATCAGTGCAGAGAAACCCCAGCGCTCTGAGGAGGCTGTGGCTGACCCACACTCCCCAGCACCATGGGGGCAGACAAGCTCTGACAGCCAGCACATGCTGTCCCACCTGATGCTGTGTTTTGGCTGTCACAGGACACTAAGAGCTGGTCAGGTAACCAGCTCCATGTTAACTCAATGTATTTCTGCACCTACAGGCACCCTCCCCAGGATTCAGAACTCCAAATGAGGCACCTCAGCCTCACCTAGTAAGCATTAGGCATAAAAAAATAGATTTCTTAGAGCAACCAAGCAGAGACATCATTTGGATGCCCCTTCCTCTGAACATGATGTGCAGCCAGGCTTCTTTACATCTGGAGTCGGGAATGTTCTTCAAGGGGCAGGCACTCCCTGCTGTGGGGTATTGTGCATCAGAAGTTCCTTTTTTTCTTTTTAAAAGCAGAAAGAGTACCAGCTTGGCAGAGCACTCAGTGGGTGTCCTGTGCCCCAGGACAGTGGGTTCCTAAACCAGAGATGTCTCCTCAGAATCTTAGCAAAAGCAAACTGGGAGCAGAGCCCAGAGCCTGCTCCTCCTGTCCGAGCGCTCAAGGCTTTCTCATGTGGGTAACTGTGCTGCTTTACCTTCCCAGGAGAGTGCCCTAAGCCTTCCCTCAGCCTGCCCAGGCCTTCCCCAGTAGCTTGTGGTTTCAGGCAGTCTCTGGGAGGTGTGTATGGACTCCCCTGTGATGCAGAAAACCCAGCTCTCCCATGTCCCGTGTAGGTGTTTATGCTTTGACTTTGCCAAGGGTTTGACTCGTGGTGTGGCCATAGACCCCGGGCACTTCACAGCTGCAGGGAGCCAGCCAGTCACAGCAGGCAGCACTGGGATGGTGCAGAAACAGAGCCACAGGCATGAGGGGCGGTTTGCAGGACACGCAGGACCCCCCAAGTAAGACAGGTAAGAGAGGCAAGGCCTTTGGGATCACAGTACCTGTTTTGTTGCTTTTTGCTGTTTTAGAACTAGCATTTAGATGAAAGGGGAGATATCCATCAGCTTGACCAGCCTCAGGACACTCACCCTTCTGGGACGCTCTGACCCAAGCACTGCCTATTTCCATCTGGGGCTCCACCATGAGTACGCGCCGTGAGTACACACACTTCCAAGACACACAGGCTTTTCTTGCTGACAACAATTACATCGATAAAAGACAAAACAAGAGAACACAATCACTTTGAAAAACAGCTAACTTTTCCAAGCCCACTCATCTTGCTGCAACGTGAAATTTCAGTAATTAAAAAAGGAGATGGTGCAGATTAATGAGGTTCTCCAGGACATCGAAAAGGTTGACTGCAATGTCAGACACTGCCAGCACAAAACAACCCACCAAAGACAGAAACAAGCACAACATGTAGCAGAAATGTGCTCATGTGAAACCATAACACCTCACTTGTTAAAATACCTGCATTGAGCAGTCTGGTGCTCAGCTTCACACTAAATCGCTCGGGCAGCAGCCATAGACGGGCTCTAAGCTAGCGTAACCCCAAAGGGCACTGCTGCGATCGCGTCAGAGATGCCTCTTTGAAATGTTTCTGTTTCCAGATTGCTCCCACAGCTCCATTACATCTGGAAGTGCAAATTCTCTGAAATGTTTATGTCATAATTATGATTTCCCAATATTTACACAAAACCCTAATTTACAAGGAAAAACAGATTGAAGTCTTCCACCACATGTTCAAGAACCCAACTAGCAGATTTCTGCAGTTTCTCACATCTTTTTCTTGCACACAATGATAAAATCACTCGTAAGTTATTTTTTCTGCAGTTGATTTCACGCAGTGCTGAGGCTCCACTTAAACCCTCTCATGAGGTCCTGGAGGGATGTTGGAATCACCTACAAAGTCGCTAACGCTGACCGAGTTTATAACTCACACCACATATCAGATTGCCCCACAAGGCTCCAGGAATCTTCCCTTGGCCACCTGGACACTCAGGAAGGGCAGGTTCCTCAGCCCAGATCCAGAGCCCAACTAAGAGAGGGAGGGCAGTGTGTCCTACAGACCCAGCCAGCATGCCAGGAGCTCTCAGGGAAAGATGCAAGAGTCTCATTTCCTCACTGCAACCACGTCGCATTAGCATTGTTTCTTATGGCAATTAGGCTCATGCTATCGATTTGGGGTGTCTGCCTAATCCTACTTGAGTCCTTTGGTCAGCCCTAACCAAGCTGGACACTGAGGTGCAGGCCTTCAAGGTAGATAGTTTAGTTTCCCTCAGCTTCATCAAAACTGGGAATCAGGCAGAAGAATCATGTTCTCACTGAGGACAGGCTGAGAAGCTTCCCTGGTATCGGTCATCAAAAAATGCACGTGTGGAAAGGTAAAAGTTAATCAGATACACAATCACAGAATCACAGAATTGCTCGGTTGGAAAAGCCCTCTGAGATCATCACGTCCAACCGTTCCTGTCTACCCCCTAAACCATATCCTTAAGTACCTCGTCTACCCGCTCTTTAAACACATCCAGGGATGGTGACTCCACCACCTCCCTGGGCAGCCTGTTCCAGCTTCTGACGACCTTCTCAGTAAAGAACTTCCTCCTTATCTCTGACCTGAACCTCCCTTGGCACAGCTTGGTGCCGTTTCCCCTTGTTCTATCCCCCATCACCTGGGAGAAGAGACCAGCACCCACCTCTCCAGAACCTCCCTTGAGGTAGTTGTACACTAGAAATCCAGCTGTATTAATCTTGCTCTTCAAGAAACTGCGTGCTTTAAAGGGTGAGGTAATTTGCACCTTACAGGAGAGAAATAATAAAAACAAGTTTTTGTATCAAGAATATTTGAGAAGTACAGAGACAAACTCCCAAGTGCCTGGGACTGGATTGCTCCAGGAAAACAGCCACTTTCCCCTGCACACCAGGCTGGATCTGCTCCAGACAGGAAGAGTAAAAGCAAGCGAAGACTGAGGCTGAATGCAACCCAGGACAGAACTGCATGCGTCTGCTGTGCAGGAGGAGGGAAAGACAGGAGAGGGTGCTGTGCAGCAGGAAAAACGCCTCTCTTCACCCTCCAGGTGCGAGATCATACTGTAAAGGGCCGAGCTGATGGGGAAACAGTATGTTGCTTCTCCATTCTCACTCCTGCCCTGGCAAATCCACCCCATCGTAAAGACAACGCTGAGGCTCAGAAGAAGTGAATTATTTTCACCTCTGCCACTAACCTCCCATGCAGTCCTGAGCAGATCCTTCCCTCTTGGGGGGGATTACCCTTAAATCAGAGCACAGGCTAGAGATGTGGGATCTCTCTGCACATTTATAAATAGCTCACCTACACATTTCCCAGGAGGGCCAATGCCAGTAAGCAGCTTTAACGGCAGCCCCAGCCAGCAGCCAAAAATACGACCACCATTCTCCAATATGTCCTTATAGCCAGCATCCATCATACTAAGAGGGATAATTAAAACCTGGAAGAAGCCCCAGGATGCTGACAGTTAGTGACTTAGGCCAGGCCTGAAACATACTCAAGGATCAGCAATCACGAATCTGTGAAACAGGCTGGGTAAGTTGTATAAACTGAGCATACGCCTGGCACCTCTGCTCCCCACAAGCCTGGACCACATCTCAGATGTTTTCCACACCAGGCTGTGGCCCTTCTCCTGCCCACACACCAGGCAGAGCTTTTAACTCGCCAGTTTTGCACAGATTACAGTGTGGGAGAGAGGAGATGTTTTAAGGTATAAATAAAACAAGCCCAACCTGGCCAGTGGAAGGGAAGTGATTAATCACTATTAAATCACGTTAGGATCGGCATACTGTGGTTGGGGGCATGTTAGGGGCGTCTTGCAGATACAGGCTGTGCCACTTGGCTGGTCCCCATCAGGAGACAACCACCTAGGTAGCCACAGCCTTCCCTGTATTGCACGATCAAGCGTAGCAAACATCCTGCACCCCACAGCCCCAGCCAAGGCCCACCCTGGCGTGTACAGCTGAAACGAGCTGGATCACCAATCCACACCGCAACAGCAGGAACTGACTGCTCTGTGGGCTGTGAGATGGCATGTGTCTGTTATGCCGCAGTTTCTGCCCCAAATCATGCAAGGCAGGAAGGTTGTTCTAGGTCATCTGATATGCACCCTCTCCAGCAGAACCGGCTCAGATGCTGCTACTACTGTTGTTGGTTCCAACACTACTGTTGGAATAAATTCCACTAGGAATTCGGCTATTTTAAGCAAGTAAGTTGTAAATCGTTGTGTTGTCTCTGCTTTTGCCCATTTGTCACTGTAAAAAAGAAAAAAAAGTAAAGCACAAAAACTGTTTTCAGTCCTGCTGCACACAAAGCACCTTTCTTTCCACTGAGGTCTCTCACTTTGACAGAATCAACCTCAAATTAAACCAGATCCAGCCTGGCCAGCAAAAGGGCACTTTCTAGCACAGGACAGGATTCATCACTGCTCAGTAACATTAGGACCTACAGACCAGTCGGAGCTCCCAGCACCAGATGCTGTATGGATGGAGTAACAGCCCCTGCCCTATAGTTTTTTAAAAGCAGCAGCCAGACAAATGTAACAGGGAGAAGGAGGGGATTAACCATATCATTATATCTCATTGTAGTGTATGATGGAAATTGTCATCTCATAGTAATTTCTACTACGATTATTTGAGTATTGAAGGGAACAAGAGTTTATTTCATGCTTTAGAGAAAAAGTACGGATTTATTTGTGAGAGCAGCGCATAGACAGCAGAGACTGCAGCATTTGTGGACTGATGATGGCCTTGCACAATGCAGTGCAGCATTAAAAAACAAGGGAAGTTGTCACTGCAGCAGGGTACCAGATCAAAGGCTGAGAGCACCCTAGGAGTGAAAGGAGAAGCTGGTAACAGGCTACAGTAACAGAGCTGATACATGCATGCGACTCAGCCCTGAAGCACTTTGCTGGTGAAGATAGAGAGCATTCAAATGAGTCACTGACAGGACCAATGCATTGTGAAAGGGACAATACGGTTGTGCATGCCAGCAGGCAGACAAGGCAGGAGAAATCCAAGGCTTTAGGCTCTCACAGCCTTGAAGAACCACTTTCTGAAAACTTAAGCTTTGTGTTTGAATCAAAAATAATCCTATTCTACCTCCCCAGCCGTCCCACCTGCAGATCCCTAAGCACAGCACTGAGGCCTTCCTCTGGCACAGAACTGCTGCTGCTTCCCACCTGCGCCAAGCTGCAGTTTCAGCTTCCCATTCAGTCTGCACTTAATGATCTGCATGAAATGACCGAATCTGACCAAACGAGAAACTGAGAAATCCTGTGCAAATACAACTGAAGCAATGCAGATAAATAGGTTCTTCTATCCCTGTCTAAACACCCCCACATTTCTAGTCAGGAGAGTGGTTTTCACCTCTTCCACCTCCAAACTCCTGCAGGGGGCTGCTGGTGCCAAGCAGCTGCAGTGCTCTAGCGTAAAAACCTGGCAGCAGGAACACGACTTTGGGTTTCTACATCACTAAGGGCAAATGAGGTGGTGTTTCGATCAGGAGGTAAAGGTGCCTCTTGAGAGCAGGAGAAGAGTTGTGGACCAGTCTTTAATATAAACCAGTTTTTTGTTCTGATTTAAGCCCTGCACCACACAGGTCTCTGTTGCCATGGAAAAGAGTAAAATAAAAAATAAAAGGCACCAGATCTGTAAAACCATTTCCACTTCGTGATTCTCTCCCTCAGCAGCCTCCTTCTTATCTATTCTGTATTTCACTAATTAGAGCTTAAAAAATCCTCCAGCTTCACAGACCTGTTTCTCAAGCTTCAATGCAGAATTTAGACAATGAGAAACTGAAGAAGCAGGTCTTGCTTTAAAGGTCAAAACCTAATTCAAAAGGAATCTGCACAGGGCAAAAAGCCAGCAAGGAGTTCCCTGTTGCTCTGTCACATTGCACCACGTCTCAGTCTACACTGGGGAAAACCTCAGCTGTTTTTGATCCTGGATATCAGATACACACACTACAGAAAACAGCCTTCCCCCTGAGTACTGTGTGTTACTACAAGCACTGTTGCTGCATGGCACTGCCTTCAGCTGGACTGATGTAGTCCGTAAGTTGAGCATAGCCCACCAGCACTGAGTTCACCAAGCTGTTTCCTACCTGCCTAAACAGTCTCCATGCTGTTCCTCTTCCCAGTCACTTGCTTGTTTGCATTGAATTCATTCTCCTTATTCTAAGAATGCAAAGTCTCTGAACGATTGAATTGCTATTACAACAGGAGGGACTGGTGTCACAGGATCAGAGGGATCCCTGAGAAGGGATAAGCAAGCAAGGCTGGGACAATTTGAGGACCCAAAGGCTATATAAGCAAGCAAGGCTGGGACAATTTGAGGACAAAATAAAGTACCCAAAGGCTACCATGTAAAACTGTGTGGTGCCTCACAGACTTGTTCACTGTAACACCAGAAGTTTCCATTTCAGATTGTGTTGCTTCTAAAATGCCACTGCATGAGTTTGTCCCTGCACAAACTGAGCTCCATGGTCTGCTGTTACCTCAGGTTTCCTCAGCTAACTTGGCTGAAGGATAGAGTAAGCATTCAAGTGCCTGCCTCTGGGTGGGTTTCTCAGGGTGCCATTGCAGCCTGACACTGAAGATCCTGTTTGTATTGTTTCTCTACTTGGTCAGCAGATCAGCCAGGGCCACGCCAGCATCAGAAATAAGTCTGTCATTGCAGTTCAGCTGATACTGAACTCACATGTCAACATGACTTTTCTCTAAAATGACAGTAAAGAACTGTAATGAACACAGCGAGAGAAATGATCTTTAAAAGAAGTGATTTTACCTACAACCACACACATGAAAAATGGGTTAGTCATAACTGCAGGTTGTTTTCAGGGCTCTGTTCCAAATCCGATTCTATTGAATGCTTCACTCTGCATTTCTGTATCTTAGTACTTTTCACGGGTTTTAAAGTCCAACCTTAGCTTTCATTTTCTACACCTTGTGAAGCTTGTTTCAGGAAGAATGAACAACCTCCCTGCAATTGTTTCATTTTCCAGCACAGAGCCGTGGAGATGTGTTGTGAGACCCATAAGACAGCCTGAGTTTAGCAGAAAACAAACCCAGACAGTGAAGCAGAGGGGTCAGATCTGCTCAGCCACTGGAGTCAGCTGTTCTCCCCTTTCAGTTGTGTTTCCCTTAACATACTGTTCCACTCTTTTCACACTCACGTCATGCTGTTCCCATTCAAGGGAAACAGTATGAAACTTCAGTTTTGTATTCAGGAGACCAGCGGGTACCCAGCTTCTGCCGCAGAATAAAACAGTCATGGTTCAGCTCCTGTTCCCTTTGGACACGAGAATAACAAGGGGGACAGACTTGCTGGAGAAGGCACACCAACACCCTGAGATCTGTTCACCTTTCTTCTTTTCCTTTCAGCCCCACTATAGTTTGTAGCAGCTGTAAAAATTAATGCATGTCGAGGAGCTAATGATACCCCTCCAAGGCTTGCTACATACCCATCTAAAAAGCACTGTATTAGAGCTAAATATTGTAATTATTACTAGAGTACATGAGTCCCAGCTTGAAACCACAGTAAACCGCCTCTTTGCAAATCACTGCTGACAGCAGGCTTTGCCTTGGCAGTTACCCCAGTACCAATCTCCTTTCTAGCTGGCCAAAAGCTGTGAAGGCAGCAAAAATTCCTAGCATAGACAACGTCTAAAAGTATATTGCACGAATCTCTCAGCTGGTACTCATGAATAGACTCGCACACTTCTTGTGTCTGCTAAAATCTTTGTTTAGTGTGAAGCTGCACAGCTACCTGAGCAGTCAAAAGCATCTGTGCATCGACTTTGGTATCTGTCCATTGCAACGATACTTTTCAGGGGGTTTACATAGTTCACTACACAAATGATTTTAACCGCTCTGCTAAAGACAACCAAGCACCATTCATCAATATCTGCATATAGGAAATGTGATTTTCAGTAATTCAGGGGGATTTGCACTATGTGGTCCCCAAGGCACTTTCTTAAAACCCACCCATTACATTTAGCTATAAATAAAGCAGAAGCAGGAAACTGCAAGAGACTGGGTGGGACAAGGAATAAAAGGAAGGAAGGAAAGATAAAGTCATTCCAGAAAACCTAAATTAATTCTTCAGAGTACTATACAAAAGCTGGGTTCTTCGATATCTCAGATACTCTTTCTTCAGGTAGTGCAGACTTCCTCTGACCCAACAGCCAGCTACACCAAAAAACAAGAAGCACCATCCAAACTGTAAGAAACCTCTGTAAACGCATTCCTCTTGTCAGGGCTTGGCACATTTGGGGGTACAGAAACAGGGTATTTCTCAACAGAAAGTTACCTTCTTGTCTCCACTGGGTGAGGAGATTTCCTGCAAGACAATGCCATTTGCTTTACTGCCTTTTTCCAAGCCTACAAATAAAACATTTACCCTGCAGGCTGTGGAGAGTGTTTCTGTTCATCTGGCAGATAGGATAGAAGCCTCTTATCATCAGGAGGTCCAATTATATTAGGTGCCTAATCCCAAACCATTAACATCAGTGAGAAAAAGTGTTCTTCCCTTCCAAACAAAGAAGGTAGGTTTCATACAGGCTCATACACTCTCCCCATTCATGCAACAACTGCAAAGGAATTTCTTCTAGCTACTCTAACTGCAGTGTTCATACAACTCCTTCTGTTCTTATGTACCATATAGTGGTGGAGCCCTGTAATTAAATTTTGTCCTGATTTCCCATATTTAGTCATTATTTATAGAAGATTTATGAACTGCAAGTTTTAGCCCATGCTAAGCTTCCCTTGGTACAGTATTCCTGTGGTACTTCTAGCAAAATATGGGAAAGATGCTCTTTTCTCCTGAGTAAAACATACATGAAATTAAATATTTAGTGGCACCATAACAAACTTTACATTCCCTTCTTATCAAAGCCTCTAAGTGCATATGTAACAATTGTGGCTGGGAAGGTGAAACAAAGAGGGAGACAAAATCACGGTGGCAAAGCAGGTATTCCAATTACATCTGCGATTTTGGTTGGGATTCCCCAACAGCTGTAAGCAACAAGGGAAGTCCTCAAGTTCAACAAACCAGAGTCACCTCTTGGTTTGGCTGCATGTGTATGTTCCACCAGAACAATACAGCTCTTTCTCTTTGAGGGAAAACGCTGCATTTGCTGTTTAAATAGTGAGAGCTGTAAACACAGGACTGGTTTTTTAAAACAGGCTTATGAAGAAAACCATAAAAGCATTTTCAGTTGAAAAGACAAATTAACCAAACACTCCTACTGTAACATCTCTGCAGAAGTCATTGCAATTCTCCATCAAACTTTGTTTTTAGGCTACCTGGCAACACCTTGGTCAACCCAAAGAGCCAGGTTTGATGTCATAGCATGACCACTTACCAACACAGTTGATTCTGTTCCAAAATGTCTTTTCTGTATTATAGAGGTTCCTCGTGTCCAGACACAATACAGGATACACATATCATAGACTCATAGAATGGTCTGGGTTATGATGCATTTCGTAGAAAGTAGCTACCTTCCATAAAGTGATCAAATAACCAGTAAACGTGTGTCATATCAAACTGACAACTACACAAGCATCAACTCCAAGTTATCCAAAGGCAGATCTTGAAGACATTTGCTCCCTGCTCTTCAATTTCTTTTCTCCTTGCACCGTGGAACCTCCTGTGTTCCAGTTTATGTCCGTTGACACAAGTAGCTACCTTGATCAAATAACCAGTAAACGTGTGTCATATCAAACTGACAACTACACAAGCATCAACTCCAAGTTATCCAAAGGCAGATCTTGAAGACATTTGCTCCCTGCTCTTCAATTTCTTTTCTCCTTGCACCGCCTGGTGCCCCAGGAAAGTCAGAAAAGACTCACTTGCTGCTTTTCTTGTTCTTAGACAACTCTGCTGCGCTTCTCCCTGCAACTCTTCTTGAAGTGACAGTGCATTAAAAACATGTTCAAATGGGGACTTTGAGGCTGAATAACTTCTCGAAAAAGATGCAACCATTCTTTCACTAAGCTGGAATATATGATCTTGTTCTTTAACCAATCTTGAGAGAGACGTTGTCAGGGAGGTCTGTTAAAATTAACTTTAGGACCTATACACCTCGCTGTCAGTTATGTTGAACTGCTCTGTCCAAGTGTTACCCATACATATTGGTAAATTCAGATTCCCTTCAAACTCCCTTCAGGACAGCATAGGTAACTTAGTGGTAAAGCATTCTCTTCTTTCTTAGTCACCTGGGATTACAGTCAGTTCCTGCATTACTTTTGGTATGTTTTCATTAGTTAGCTCAGTGCAAATTTACAGGAGCACCTCCTTGAAATAAATCTGAAAGCAATAATGACATCTAATAAAAGATATTACTTTTTCCTACAAACTTTTCTTCCATTAGTAGGGGAAAATGATGCCAACTGCCTTCATCAGGCTGTGAAGACTAAACCATTATTTATTATATGCTTCAAAAAAGTGTAATTTAAGTGTTGGTCACATGAGTAAGCAGTGAGTCAATACTCAGCATATTAATTGAATGCATTTGAAGTGCTGGAATTTTTCTGAAGCCTGCCAAGCTTGAGCCATAACAGTTTCTTTTATAACTGGAGATCAGTGTGAATGAAAGACCTTCCTTAGATCCAGAAGCTGAGGTGCAGAGTCATATGTGCATTACCTCCATTCCACTGAATGTCAGCCTACAGGGAAAAAAACAGAGATAAATGAGCAAGATGAAGGAAACATGATCACCTTTTGGGTCAGTATAGAAGGAATATGACACCACTGGTGCCACACTGCAATCTAAAAATTAATCCAAAACCTTGCCAGTCCAACAGACTGACCCATCAGTTTGCTGCTTTCTGCAAACTTAGGAGCAGAGATAGACATCGAGCTCATGTAAGTTAGGCACCTCAATATTGCTGGTGTCCCCTACACTTGAAAGTTTCCTTTACACTGAATGCGATTTGTATCTAAGACATCAGACATCTGTTTCTAGATTCCTAACATCAGGACTTTCAGTGTCTTCAGTCACTGTTAACACAAAATAGTTTGCCAGTAAACATGAGCCTCCAAAGACAGATGCATATATGCAGATACCAGCACTGATCCTGACAAATCTTTTCTGTTTCCCTCTTCCTCCTCTTCTCTGCACATAGAAAAGACATCGTTAAAATGAGATGTTGTATTTTGCCTGGGAGATTGCCAAGCGATCCAGATCTACTGATTGTCATGCTGTACCAGAGTTGACTAAGTGTGTTGGGAAAATATATACAACTTATTTGCTGCTTCGGGCACTAGCAATGTTTTTGTTGCCATCTGATTGCACCCTACTTCACTTTATATTAATTTGCATCTCTGTTTGCTGTATTATACTCCTGAAGAACACATTTCTACAAAGAAATAAGCTGGAAGCTTGCAGCACGCTCAGCCTGCAGTCAGACAGCAACTTCTCGGTGTACCCGTGAACCACATCCTCTGCTCAGGCAGGCCCAAAACGCCACCGCTCACCTCCTCGGTCCCAGGACTCGCCTTCCAGCCGCCACCCAAAGCCGCAGGCAGTCCAGGGGCTTTCGGCAGGGGCCAGAACTTCGTTTCGCATTCAAACCGTCCCTCATGACGTCAGAGGGCACTTGCGCACCGGGAGCGCAAGCCCCCGCCCGCTTTCCTGCTTTCCCGCCTTGCCCAGACTCCCCTCAGCCCCCCGGGCCTG
>NW_010209402.1:0-941 GCF_000695765.1 Mesitornis unicolor | reverse complement strand
AACAAGATTTCAGCTTTCTCAAGCCACAGCACGAGAGTCCTCCATGTCCCCATCTTCACCCAGGTCACCCTTTACTCTCGTGGAGCATCTCAGCCCCCATGAGGGACTCTCGCTGCTCCTGACCTAGAGCAGATCTGCGCTTCCCACCCCAATACAGATCAGAGGATTTTGGGGATTCTGCTGTAAGACTCTTTGCATCTTGTTTCCAGGCTGGCTTGGTTCTGCTTTCCTCCCTGGGCTTTCCAGGTACACCAGATGGCTATCAACCAGGGCTTCAAATGAGCCCCAGCCCCTGATGAAGATAAGCTGGGGTCTGGTGGGGCAGTCGGCATCTTTCCCCATCCCCTCCAACATATCTGCTAAATCACTCAAGCCTTGCAGAGATGTGGCACATCAGAAGAGCCATGGGTCCCCAGGCGAGGTCTGTGGGCTCAGAAGGACATCAGACCCCCCCAGGACCACAGGTAGGACCTGATACAGCACCAGTGGAGATGCTCCTCACCCTGCAGCAAATACCAGCTCTCTCCATCCACAAGTATTACTGAATTCACTGAAAATGTCATTGTGTGTAAAGAATTTATCCAAAACACCAGGGAGACCAAACCATCCTCACTGGGATCTCCCCTCCCCATGCTCCTGCCCTTACCCTCAAGTCCTCTTTCTCAAAGTGAAGACTGCCCAGGCCCACAGGACCCTGCAAGACCTCCCCATCCCATACACCCAGGAGCACAAGGAGGCAAATTAAAAATATCAGATATTTCAGGATCACTTCAAAGATAGGCTTTTCCTTTTCTCTCCCTCTTTTTATTTATTACAAAGGCACATCTCCATCTCACTTGGTTCCTTCAGACCAAAGCCATGCCCAGTCCCATGTATCCACCCCAGTTCCTCCCAGCACTGCAGCCTCCCTATTTCACAGAGCAGTTTGTTTCCACTCAGCT
>NW_010209401.1:0-64816 GCF_000695765.1 Mesitornis unicolor | reverse complement strand
AGGGGAGGGAGGGGGTGGAGTCCCGTGTTTTGGAGTCCCGTGTTTTGGTGTGTGGGTAGTTTGGTCTGCTTCACTTTTCTTTGTTGTTTTTGGGTGGTGTTTTTTTTTCCCTCCCGTTGTGTTTGCACTCTGCAGCTCTTATTTATATGGTGGTTTCTAAGCTTTTTAAAAGATGCCTGTAGCTCACTGACTCTTCAGGAGCTATTTAAAGAGGATTTGAGAGCTCTTACTGTTTCCCATCATCGGAACAAATTCGCCAGGCGCAGAGGAGCACATCTTAACAGAGTGCTGCCCCCACTTAACTTTCGCTTGCAAGCCTGGCTTGGGGAGGGGTTTAGGTTGTTTTTTTACTAAGAGTATATGAGTAGTGGTCACAACAAGGAAACTTGGTATGAAGTATAGTCCTGCAAATACCAACAGATGCTGATGTATTTGTAACTGATTTCGCTCTTTGAAATGAGTTCATATGTGTGTAATAATTTCTAAGGGTTTAATTTCAATTTTTACTTTTTGTTTTTCCACTCATCAGTATTGCTGCATCATAGTTATACTTTGCAAAGTTAGGAGAGAGAAAAGCTGCTTTTACAATTCTTGAGGATAGTAGTAATCTCCAAATACAGCTATTACAATGAAGTCTGGCTAATATGAGTTTAAAGTGGTATCATACCTACTTGAGTTAACCATAAAATTTACAGGAGCTCTTAATTTAATTTTTCAGGTAAGCAGTTGTGTTTCTCATGTTTAAGCTTTTTTGCAAACGCTACTTGGAACAGAGGTTGTACAGGTCTATCACTGACACACATTAAGCTTCATTTTTCTGGACAAAATGTCTAGTTTATGCTTGTGTTCTTAGGTTTGCTAACATAATTCCACTATTGGCAAATTACTTTGGAAGACAGAGTTTTGCCCTATTTACTCTTTTAAGAAAAAATAAGAATATGTTCTCATTCTGAACTTTAAAGTTGTTTATTTTCTTCCTCAACGTAGTGCAGTAATGTCCTGTGTGCTTTGAGGTTGAGACATATGTACTTTTTCTTATGCAGCTCCTCCAGAAGGCCTTCCCAGAGAAAGCATCTTGCCCTCACCAAGTACCTCTTACAGAAGGTGGAGACTTCAGAAAGCTTCTCAAATCTTACAAGTAAATGAGTCTGTAACATAACGAGTCTGGGATAGTAAGTAATTTAACAGCTTAGTGTATGCCATGGTGTTTCCTTTTTTTTTTTTTTTAACATATAACTGTTTACCTGCAGATGCTGTATTTTGTACTGGTGTACTACTTGGGCTTCAATGAGCTGTTTTTTAAGACTATTCTAGATTTACATTTCCTCGAATGTACAATGCATTACAAGAGAAATGCTTTGAGGAGATGGACATCTAGCGTATCTAAAGACTGGAGTTCCTTACAAAACGTCTGAGCATGCTTGTGTCACTGGTAACAAAAAAGATAGAATACCAGTATATTTAGCATAGTAACAGACTGGTGAAAACCTTGTAATACTGACATTTTCCCTTCTATAAGGTGTTTTGAAGCTCTGACTAAATTATCAATGTAGTTTTACTTGATGTTAGATGATCAGGTTTCACATCCATAAAAACTCTCTTACTCTAATTAGGTAGAATTATGTAACTTTATAGAGAGGAAAGATATAGCAAATCTTTAAAGAAGTTACATTCTTGCAATTCAGATTGAAATCTTGAACCCAAGGTAGGTATCTTGACATTCCCTAAAGTGTGAAGGGAGAGTGCTGCCTCGGAATGGCAGTTCAGAAGTCTTGGGTACTAGATAAGGTGCCGTGTTGAGCTTATGAGTACTAAATATTACAAAGGGATGTGGGGTATCGCTATGTTTTCCCCTGTAATTTAGGCTGCAGTCAGTCCTGTTCTCACTACAACCCAAAGCTCTTTCCTGAAGGCAGAGAGCTACCACTGCTTTTTTAAAGGCAGCAAGAGCTACATTTTTCCTTGCTCAGATTAACAGTGGTGATGGAAGCTATAATATAATAATTTCATGGTTAGAGCAGTCAGAAACAGATTCTTGCAGTGTGAGTGAGTTTAAAAAACGTGTACTACTTCCCTGCAGTGTGCCTTAACCATGAGCAGTTCCACATGGTGGAGTACAGTCTGCTCCTCTGTTTGAAGTTGTGCTACTATGGGACAGGAGGGTAAAGCAGAAGGGGTGACCAGGCTGTCTGTCAGGGCCGATTGGATGCTGGAGCTTTTTTGCCTTTTTCTCGAGGGAAATAAAGGTTTTTTGCTTGTTATGCCTTTGTTACAGAATTTCTTTGCAACTTATATCACTTCAGCCAGTGAAGGAATTATGTCTTTCCTGACACGGTGTGGGGTTTTTGGTCAGCCTTTGGTTTGCTCAAGAATTGTATGATTTTTTTGTTTTTTCTCTTCCCCTCCCCACTCCCCAGGCTTGATCTCCACATTGGAAAGTGTCAGGTATGCATAAAGCATTGCCAAATCTCGGAAGCAAGCTCCTCCAATAACATGAGACATGAAGAGTCACTATAGGCCATTTTAAGTGTTCAGGAAACACATAACAGCCTAAAGCAGGAATAGCAGTGTTGCAATGTCCCAGAACATCCCTGTAGTGTACTTCAGCAAACTTGCAAAACCAATTCAGTGTTTACATTTGAATTGCGAATGTTTTAAAATATTGGTGAAACTCCACATTCCACAAGATTAGTACTAAATCTCAAGGGATTTTCCTAGCTTTGTTTACTGTGTAAGCAGTACAACCAACACTGAGTTTTTTCATTTTTTCCACTTTATTGATCTTTAAAAATTTTGTGTTACTATTATTCCCACAAAAAAGCTATGTTTTTCTTCTTCTTCATTATTGTGAAGAAGCCGTTAAATATTTTTGCTGTTTTATCCAGCATGGAACAAACTCTAATTAAAGTTTATTTATATTCTATTGACAGAAATAAAATACAATTACAAAGAATTTTCATGTGTGAGGCTTTACACTCTTAACAAATCTTGACTACAACAAAACTCCTAAGTTGAGCCTCAAGTTGATTTTATTTTTTTTTTTTCCCCTGTATCAAACTGCTGATCACGGTGGTACTTCATGTGTTCCAAAATCTGGTTCTGTGGCTGTTTATGCCCATTTTTATTCTGTAGAACATGGTGGTGCTTTTCTGAGTTTCACTACTTTTGGTTCACTTCCATTTGAGATTTCTTGTGAAGGAATGGATATTAGTTTTCCTTACAGAATGAAGTGTAGTATAAAAAGTGTATTTTTCTACTACAGTTTAACAGAATACTGTAAATGAAGCTCTACTGCAGGTATCTCTCAGGAGGTAGAACATAGCACTGTGTGAGTGAGCACCTGTGTTGAAATCAGATAGTGAATAACTAATCACAGTCAAAGCTAGCTTCCAACACTTAGTAAAATTGATTTTGAGGGGAGGGAAGATATAACAAAGGTATCTTCTGTTGTAAAAACTAAAAATTGGGTAACCACCTACCTCCAAGGAAGGCAAGAGGTACAGTTTACAAGAGGATAGGAGTATCTCCACAATGGAGGAAGACAGAAGGGTTTAAAACTTCATCTTCTCGTTGATGTTTCCCTCCTAGGTGACTAAATAGCTGAATGCTCATGATGGTAGTTCTATGCACTGTGTGCTGAGTGGAATGAATCCCAGTCTGAAGCACCTGACTTTCATGAAGAATTATGTAGAGATCATAACTGCCTTGATGCCACATGGGTAGAGAAGGAGAATTAAACAATGCATATCCTGCTTTTAATCCCCACAACTGTTCTGGGATCTGGTCTTGCTAAGATTGCAATTGCTAAGATTGTTTCTGAATATTAGTATCACAGAACTGTTACTAAATTGTTACACATTTTCATTTTTAGGGAGGACAGTCTGTCATAAGGAAGTACTTTGAAATTGTCTCCTATGGGATTTGATTTGGTCATGACATGCTAAAGGGTATGGACAGAGGAACTTGCACTCCATGGCTTAGTTCTGTCCCTCTCCAGCTTGAGTCTTGAGCAAACCTGAAAATACATCAGGGGTTTTTGATTGACAAACACTTTTTATTGCATGTAATTGAATTGCTTTTCTAAAAGACACTGCAACATTCCTTCCAATAGCTTTTGGGTTTGTCTTTTAAATAGATAGCTTCGAAAAGGAATATGTCTGTAACCCAGAAGTATGAATGATTGGCAACAACAAAAGTACAGGATGTTTAAGAGTTGTAAAAATGAAGAGTGAAAGCACCTTCACCTAAGATAAATCTCACGATAAATGGATCATTTTATCCCAGCTCAGGTAAGCCCAGATTTATTGTTTGAATGATAATATTTACATTAGAATTAGAAGATATAAAAATAATCACATCGTTCTAGTAGCTTTTCCTGAAAAATTTGGTGTGTCTGCAGAACCTTTCACACTACAAAATCTGTATGACACTTTCCTCCTCACCCCCGGAATCATTCCAAAAGGTTTTCTGTTTTTTGTAGTACTAAACAAACTTGAAAAACAACAGGACTTAAAATAGTAATTTCAAAACAAGTGTTTATGCTTTTTTACCTATTTTGTCTTTGAAAGTGTGTCCTCAATGTGCTTAGTTTGTGTTTCTGTTAACTTCAGCGATAGCCAGTAGGTGGCAGGAACAACCACAAGTTTAGCTGGATGCTTGGAAATATTCTTGCATACTTTGGTAGATGGAAGAATGTATGTGCTGTAGACTTTCACTAGAAGGATCATCATATTAACCACACCATCTGAAACCTGTTTACAGGTAACCTGAACTCACTCTTGAAATATTTTCAATCTATATACAGTACCTATTTTCTCAATATGCAGTCAAAATTTCATTTCAAATATTTTACTAGATCATATATCAATCTTACCACCAAAATAATTTTTAAAATGTTGTTAATATTATCACTTGTATGACATTAGTCATTAACTCGGCAGCTTACATATAAAAAGGCAGAGGCTTGAAACAAAATACTTGCAGCAGTAGACAGTACTTATTGTTGCTTCTTAAATCACATTCCATATTTCAGCAGCAATAAGTGTCAGAGCAGAGAGAACTTATGCCTATTATGTCAGAAGTTATGCCCATTTTACAGGTAAAAGAACAGATTGAGATTTCCTGATAAACAGTGGGACAAAGCAGAAAATAGAATTTCTGTTGACAGAGAACTCCCAAAATAGATGAGTTTTGCCATATGGACTGCACCATACCAGCGCAGCTGTGCAGATACAGACCTAGTATTAGCGGAGAGGTTGAGTTTCTTTGCTGTGTGGTTTGTGTGGTGCTGTGTGCTAAGGTCACAGAATCACAGAATGTTAGGAGTTGGAAGGGACCTCAAAAGATCATCCAGTCCAACCCCCCTGACAGAGCAGGATCACCTAGACCAGGTCACACAGGAACACGTCCAGGCGGGTTTTGAATGTCCCCAGAGAAGGAGACTCCACAACCTCTCTGGGCAGCCTGGGCCAGTGCTCTGTCACCCTCACAGTAAAAATCTTTTTCTACATGTTCAGGTTAAACCTGCTATGCTCCAGCTTGCGCCCATTGGCCCTTGTCCTGTCATTGGACATCAGAGAGAAGAGCCTGGCTCCTTCCTCCTGACACTTGCCCTTTACAAATTTATAAACATTCATGAGGTCACCTCTCAGGGTCCTCTTTTCCAAGCTATAGAGACCCAGCTCCCTCAGCCGCTCCTCATAAGGGAGATGCTCCACTCCCTCCATCATCTTTGTGGCTCTGCGCTAGACTGTTTCAAGCAATTCCCTGTCCTTCTTGAACTGAGGGGCCCAGAACTGGACACAATAGTCACGCCACTATGGCATCTTATACACCAATTAGGCCCGTAATACAGAGCCGTGCATAAGAAGAACCTGCGCTGCAGTTTTACCCTGGTTGCCTGTGTCTGCTGTGTGGGGTAAGAGAATGTCAGGCTCCATCTACATTAGCAATGGCACAATCAGAGTAGATCTGTAAAGTTAAATGATTGGTGCTGGTGACCCAATATCCAGGTCAACAGGTTTTAAGAGTGGGAGGATTATGTAAGACTAGCTCTAGTGTAGTCATATGGACTGCATGTCCACTAGCGTTTGAAAAGCATTTTCTTAGTTTCATTCCAAATAATTTGTTTATGCACTGTGGAATAGGTCTGCAGTGCTGATCAGAGCAGGGTAAGTGGGAATGGTAGGGAGATTCACCACCTGTTCTAAACTAAAACTAATGTAAAAACACTCAGAGAGAGGCTAGACTTAAGACACTAAGTGGGTAATCTCCCAGTTCTTTAGTATGGCAGTGGAAGAGTAAGGTGAGGAGAAAGTTAGAATGATCATACAGGAAAGGGAGTAACCATCTTCAAAACAGAACTTTAATAATTTCAGTTCTTTAGTTTTTTTATTTTGTTTATTAATTATTTTTGTTTGTTAATTTTACACACTCAAGTGAAAATCAGACTTCTCACACTCTCAACAAAAGATTTTTTTTGCTCAGACACTGTCTATGCATGTGTGCACTGCATAATGTTTAAGGATGCCTAAAGTGTAAGGAACGTAGTCTTACCTGGAATCTCTGCGAACAATTTTCATTTAAAAAATTTAAAAAAGCATATCGGAAAAGAAAAAGGCTTTTGTTGCTAAAGTTTCTCTATCTCATAGTTCTGGTTTATAATCTGTAAGAGGCCTTTTTATTTAGGAATGTTGAACATCTCTATTTCCCACTGTAGCGGTGCTCAGCATCTTTTTGAAGTTGACATCTGTGGTTTAAGCTAGTCCCATGTTTGTTTGTTTTTTCTTAAAAGCCTTACAGTGTTAGATTTCAGTGTTAATCATTATATCCATCCTGTTAAATATTTTACGTCTTGTCTCTGTTTACAAACAGTGAGTTCTTTAAAACTCTTTACTGACATTTGTCACTGGCCATTTGTATGAAATTTGAAATCACAGTGCAAACAATAGCAATGTTCATTACAACATATGCTTGCTTTTCCTACTTTCAGCGCAATCTGTTCTTTCACACTAAGACTCTCAGATGTTCTTATGTATATGTGTGGCCTTTAGCATTACTTCTGTTTTTAGTGAATGACCAAATCCTACCTAAAGATAGGTAGAGGAAGTTTGCTGTGTGCTGAGATGTCTGCATACATAATTTCATCCATTGAGAGATGAGTTTAGAAATAGATTTTAAGTTAAAATATCTTAAAACTGCTTTTATGGTAAGCTTTAGCTATTTATAGCTGGGGGTGCTGGTTGACAGCTGGCTGAGCATGACCCAGCAGCATGCCCAGGTGGCCAAGAAGGCCAACGGCATCCTGGCTTGTATCAGAAATAGCATGGTCAGCAGGAGTAGCGAAGTGATCATGCCCCTGTACTCAGCACTGGTGGGGCCAAACCTCAAATACTGTGTTCGGTTTTGGGCCCCTCACTACAAGAAGGACATTGAAGCAATGGAGCATGTCCAGAGAAGGGCAATGAAGTTACTGAAGGGTCTGGAGACCAAGAATTAGGAGTGGCTGAGGGAACTAGGATTATTTAACCTGGAGAAGAGGAGGCTGAGGGGAGACCTTATCGCTCTCTACAACTACCTGAAAGGAGGTTGTAGAGAGGTTAGTGTTGGTCTCTCCTCCCAAGTATCTAGTGATAGGATGAGAGGAAATGGCCTCAATTTGTGCCAGGGGAGGGTTAGTTTGGATATTAGGAAAAATTTCTTTACCAAAGAGTCGTCAAGCATTGGAACGGGCTGCCCAGGGAAGTGATAAGAGTCATCATCACTGGACGTGTTCAAAAAATGTGTGGATGTGGCACTTCAGGACATGGCTTAGTGGGCATGGTGGTGTAAGATTGACAGTTGGACTTGATGATCTTAGCGGTCTTTTCCAACTTTAATGATTCTATACAGCATAAAGCAAAAATACTTCTGCATTATGGTCTTTCAGACAGTATACTGGTAAAATGTTATATACTACAGGAGTTTTAATTGCTTCAGGGTGCTGATGCATCCTTGGAACTGAAGTACAGGAATTTGTCATCACATGTATTAAAGGGGCAAAGACAGGCTGAAAATTACACCAGCACTGGGAGGAAATTTTGTCCTTATTGAAGTCAATGGCAAAACTCCCCTTGAATTCACTGGGGCAAGGATTTCACTCCATATATTTAAGCAACAAGAACAGTATTACATGTGTTACTAATACTGTGTGGAAAGTTATAAACAGAAAGATTTTCAGTATCTGTTTGACTTTTTCTTGTTTGTGCTGCAGGTTGGTTTTGTTCTGAAGTCCCCTAAAGCAGAAATGATACATAGGTGGTTTTCACTTTAAGGTTCTGCTTGCACAGTCAGATTTGCACAAGTGCATCCATGTGCCTGTCAGCGTTTCATAGAATTTTTCATCTGTGAATTTGATTGTAGGATCAAAACTCCCAAGATGATGGTAGCACAATTGAAAGACAGAACATACTCAGTAGCATGATTTTTCATTTGAAATTCACTCCTGCCTGACCCAGAGCTGGGCCACATTCAGGAAATTATGTAACTCGCACCTCTGGATCCAGACTTTGTGCTAAGCTCTTTTCCCAGCATTCAGTCTACTCTTAAGTTTTCCCTTCTCTGTCATGTAAAGTGGTATTTCTGGGCAGGTGGAGATTTCTGCTTCATATACTTCACTTTTACTTGCAGTCTAAGCCATGTAAAACACATTCAGGCCTTGTATATAGTAGGTTTTTGGTATGAGCACAACTGCCTTAGTGCAAAACCTTGTCCCCTCACACTCTACACAGATGTGCTGTGAGCTTTACTAGTGCATCGTCCCTTGGTTTCAAAACAGTAACATCTAAACCAGTGGCTAAAAAGGCTGAATAAACATGTTTCCATATATTACCCTATGGATTTCCATATAAATTCTTTTAACAATACTTTTTTCAGTACTGATTTCTTTATAAGGTAACAGGGAATGTTCTACACTAAGAAGTCTTAAGGCGTTACTAAACGTTGTTAACAAAGTGTTTCACTTATAAATAGATTCCAAATACTGAGACACTGCACAAAATGAAATTAATTCTCTAATTTCACATACTGCTTGTACTCATGTTTTATGTAATGTGTGATCTTACCTTGAAAAACTTAATGTGATTAGATGAGCTTTTAAGATAACCAGTATGCTCTTTCTTAATAAATGATGATGACCTGCGAAGATTGCTACAGCTGTATCTACAACATACACAGATAAACATGAGATCAATAAAAGAAACCTCACATATAAATTACATTTATGCTCTACATGAAGATTTTTTCTTTCCTCTTGTATGAAGAAAATACAGTACTGATAATTAGTGTAAAACCTGAATGCTTCTCAAAATACAGGCATGTCACAGAAAGGGATCTCTCGATCCATCAATTCTAGTCTGTTGCTTTCACCAACCATCTTATGTGTGACTCAGTTCCTAGTTTCCGTGGGTTCATGTTAAATTTATTTGGTTTGAGAATTTTTTTTTCCTTCTACTGTCCTTGCTGAAATGTTCAGGTACTAAGTTTTTCAGTGAGAA
The DNA here is from genome assembly GCF_000695765.1 of Mesitornis unicolor. Taxonomy (NCBI): domain Eukaryota; kingdom Metazoa; phylum Chordata; class Aves; order Mesitornithiformes; family Mesitornithidae; genus Mesitornis; species Mesitornis unicolor. The sequence goes on along the minus strand of NW_010209401.1, from coordinate 55,283 downwards.
ATGACATATTTTTACCCTACTTGATATTTGCATGTATGAAACAATTAAATTCTTTTTTGTTTAAAACATAGCAAATAAAAAGTGCCAAATTAAATGTGTAACTGCAATTAGTTATCGGTTAAATGAAACTCATGCTTTTATAATGCCATTACAAAACATACCTCAATCAGAGAGAAAATATGATGGTATTTATAAATTTAGTAAATATTTCTTGTCTGGATTTTAAGTGAGGTTTGTGAGAAGGAAGTTATCTTTTCCTGTGTTTGATTGCACTATATTATAAAATTTATTAAGAGCTCCCAGTTAATAGAATCTACATGATACTATTCTCTCTTGGCCAATGCATTCGTAAATTAACACACAACTTAATGATTTGTGTAGAAAAAATAGGACTATGTTTATGACAAGTGGAGACTTTCAGGTCTAACACCTTCACATTATCATTGATAACTACTGTGTCATTTTCCATTTTTGAGGATGAATGTAACATTACAATGCTTATATGGAAACATTATTTCAGATCACAAATTACAAATATTTTCTATTTTATGATAATCTTATTCATATGTAATTACAATAATCCGGAATCTTTCCTGAATGTCTTATTTCCCAAAAAATTCTACTGTGAAACTGAAGTTTATGCTTCAGAAACGCTTTTGACATGAGCCAACAAACAGTCTTTCAAAAACTTCCTGGGCATGATTATAGACTCAGCTTGGGTCAAAGACTATTTTACAGTAGGTTTGGATGCAGTCACCTTGTTTTGGAGAGCGAGGGAGCTTATTGATGGACATGCAACTGGATTATACCATTTGAGTTCAGGGGCAGAGAATAATCCCTGTTTGGCACACCTGGGGCACAGAAGTAGCCTCCATGCGTGGATTTCTAAGAACCTGACTTCATTCCCACTGAAGAGGGTACATAGTGAGTTTTCTAGATATTTTATTGGAAAAACTACATTGTCACTTCCCTAATATAAAAGAAAGATAAAATAGAAATTCCTAACATAGAAATTACTCAGACTCCTCTGCTTCTGCAGAGAGCACATTCCTATTGGAAGAAAGTAAGCAAATTCCGTTTTGTCCAAACAAAATCAATTTGAAGCTTAGCTGGCATGTTGTTACTACAATTTCCTTTGTTACATAGGATGCAGGGGACTGTAAAAAGTAGGAGGAGCTTGAGGGTCATGTTCATTCAAATGGTCATGGTGGTTCATGGAAGTGACTTGTTTTCTTTTGTGTGTTCTGTGTCAGGGCGATCTTTCAGCTGAACAGGTCAGAGTGGTCTGAAACTGAGCATTATCTGTTGATCTGAGCCTTAAAGTGTTTGCTTTGAATAATTCTTATCACTCCCAGCCCCCTCTCACTCCCCCTCAGAAAAAATTACACAATGTGCAATACCTCTAAAAGGTCTTATCAGGGATATTTTGTAGCAAGAATAGTCAAACCTTAAAAAGCAAAAATATAATTGACAAAATATAATTTTTTTCAAGAACTAGATACCACAGGCGGTACATATCAAGTAAATAAAAATCAGAATAGAAATATTGTATATAAGCAAATCTATAAACATTTTAGTTTTGAACTGTCTGCCATGGGTAAACAGCAGGAAAAAGGCAATTGCACAGACTTCACCATGATTTGTGCAATCACTAATAGGGGACCTTAGGCATATACTTCGGTTGCTATTCTGCTCTGATGTCCACAGTCTTCAAATAATGTGTTTGATGCTTGCTTAAACCATTCTCCACTGCAGTCACTCCAGTTGCAGTGTCAAAATACATAAGAGAAAAGGTGCTGTGAATTCTCACAAAATAGCTAAAACTGAATGTCAAATTATGTACTAGGTTCTTGGAGTTTCTGTATTCACATATGTGCTGAAAAATTAAAATAAAAAATAGTTGGATCTGAAAATTCTTTCAGTGAAAAAAATTGTTTTGAAGATTTATGTTTTTCTTAACAATTTTGGTATTTTTGGGACTTCTGTTCCTCTTCAAAAAAAAAAAAAAAAACAAAAAACACCACCACAAATACATACTCAGGAGCAATTAAAAATTATTAAAAATTGAATGTCAAACATGAGTACAAAAAGTAACTTCTTTACAATCCAGAAACTTGCTAAGAGCTTTAGCAGACTGGGGAAATGTTCTGCTAAATAAAAGAAAAATAGCCATAGTAGGATTTTATTCCAGTTTTAAATTTTCCATGAATACCTATTAATATGTTTCTGTCACATTAGTTATGAACTTCTGAGACTGATTCAGAACTCTGTCCTGATCTGCCTTTGTTCTTGGCTTTGATGCTTAAACGGAGACCAAGAAATTTCAAGACCAAAATGTCCATAATGCACTGATACAGATTTTGAAGTTGCATAAAACTTCACAACTTAATGGGTTTTGAGACACAGACTTTCTAGATTTCTCTCTTAAGCAATCAAATCCTGCCTGGTTTGCATTTTAAATGCCAAACTGTCTTTGTGGTATCTTTTCTTAGTTCTTTTTAAGCAGACTAATGTTTTGTCTCTTTACTAGTGCCACATCAAACTTAACATTTATTTAAAATATATATATATATTATTTGCCATAGAATAATAGCATTCCTATGGGATTGAAATCACAAGTGTGGAGACACCCCAGTCCTGATAAAATTATTTTCATGTAGAGTTTTAATATATATGAAAAAAATTCTAATTATACGTGAAGTTGAATCAAAAATCTGATTTAAGTGCTAAGTGAGGGATAGGCCAGTGCTGCAATACCAATGGTTCTCCTAAGATCTCTTCATCTCGCAAGGCTTCTACCTTCATGAGCTGAGTTGAAATTGTCTCAAAAGCTTTGTTTCACCCTGGATAGGAAAGATTCCTGTAGAATTAAGCACAGGTGGTACTTAGTACCATGTAAAGCTGTGACTGTCATTTTCTATCAAACTAAAAGCAATCTTAGGAAGGGCTGATCTTTGTTTCCAACTACTTTGGAATTGAAGACGACTTGGTAATTGGCAGCTGTTAAGGAAAGTCTTGGTGTATAAGAAATTCATAGCTGCTTCTGAAGTATATATTTATCTGATTATTTTATTTTTCCCCTTGTAGGAGATGTTGAAACTTAATGTGTGCTAATTAAGTCCATTTGCCCAGATGGACTGAGGCCACATTTCAAGAGTGATCTAACACCTGATAAAACAATGATTTGAGAAAAGAAGCCTTACAAGCAAACCTGAGAAGTAAGACTATATTGATAACTTTAAAGAAAAAAATAATTTTGCAGACAAATTTCACAAATAGGTCTACAAAAAATAGGCTAAAGGGTAATGATGCTAGTCATAGAAATGACTTTTCACATGAACCTTTCCTTGAAATCAATAAATTAAGTCAGAGTCACGATAATGAGTGAATCACTGAAGATAGACAGCATACGTGACCTAATGACAAAGCAGAATAAACACAGGTTGTTCAATCTGTAAAACAGCACCTTAAAACTTGGGAGTCTGTCCCTTGAATCTGGTAAACACATACACTGTAACTATTTGAGCTAACTCATACTAGAAATTGTGCGTATCTAGAAATCACAAGTCCTGAATTCACCTTGAAGATAGCTATGCACTGTTGCTTGTAGATTATTGCCATGCAATTAATGATGCCGTTAATTACAGTCATTACCTTCCTTGTCCTTGGTAACCACTAAATTTGCATTTTTCTTTTTCTGGGTCAGAGATATAGCTACTGTCTTGACATTAATTTAATTTGGTTTTTTTTTTCTCCTTGCTTACCAAGAGTATTGGCCCGAGTCTCAGACTGCTAAATAGTTTCTATTAGTTACAATACAGAATTTCAGTTTTGTCACAGTTGGGTATCATGGAGCTGAAAACCATATGCGTGGCCCTAAAAACGTAACACATTATTATCATGAACCTGCCCTTACATATGTGGGTACTCCTTATTCTGCAGTTTGTCCTACTAATGCCACATCTTTTTGCCTATATATTTAATTTCCAGTATTAACTCCAGGAGTCAGAATAATGAAAGGGACCAATTTAATCAGTTCCTGTTACTGAAACCTGGGAAGGTTAGAGTTAGTGGGTTGTTGGCTTTTGTACAATGGAGAATATTGGGCAAAAGAAGAGTGAACAACATTTTGTGTATGAAGTGATAATAACTATCTCTGTGCTGTCAGCAGCTCTGTAGCAAGTGAGAATGAATGCTTGCAATGGCTGTTTTGATTGTGTAGTGCCTAAAAGCCATGATCAGATACTTTTTCCCTCAGCATCCCCAGCTAAGTGGTGTAATTTCTTTTGTGTCACACGACCAGAGGTACTGCGAACACAGAAAACTGATGGAAGTCCAGTGTATTTCTGAGTACTTCTCTAAACCAGCAGATTTTTATGAGGAATTTCACTGCACTGTGACTGTATAGCACAGGCACATATTCATTGCCCGTAACTTGTTCATGCCTAAGTTGCCAGAAGAGCAACTTAGAAAGACGGAAAGTGGGAATAAAAGGCTTTCATCAGCTCAATTGAAAATCCAGGCAAAAGCAGACAGCAGTCTGCATGAACTGTTCAGATGAAAGCTTTTTTGTTCCTCGCCTTCAGTTGCTAGTGTCTCAGTACCTCACTGATCATCAGATTACATGGCTGGAAAGAGAACTTCAAGCATCTCCAATAAACAGCAGATAAATTTGGCTGGTGCTCTGGGCACATCCAGCCTGCTGCTTCTGTGAGACCTGAGAGAAGTGGAGGCAGTAGAAGATCAATACCAGATAAATACTCACATAAGGCTGTTACAGCCCTTTGTTTTCAGCATAAGCTGTCTTCATCTAACCATGACAGTGACTTTTGCTGCCTTCCACGGAACTTCTACTGCTAGCGGAGCTTAAAATAATTGCTCATCTATTTCTCTTCTTTAGATTGTTTATGGAGAAAAAAGCAAGCTGTACTTTATTGGAGATTTCAATATGAGCGAAATACTGGAGACATCATTCCACCAGTATTAAAGTGTCCCCATAACTTCTTAAAATCAAGGAACAATCATGAGCCAATTTGTTCTAAATTTAGACAGGAGAGTGTTAGTGGTAACTGACGTTATTTTGATGTCATACTAGGTCCTGGGAAACCAAAATACAAATAGTCACACAGAACTGAAAATATAAGGGGGAGCTAATACAATGGGATCAAATATGTGGAGAGAGGGAACTCTCAGGAATGGATTTAACTGAGAAGTTAGACAATGAAGAAAGGTTATAAGGAAAGTAAAAAGACATAATGAGAAAACCATGTTTGGAAGACCTGAAGACAATTTAAAAAGTTTTAACTATATTTCTGTTCATGTTTTTTGTCTATTTCTGGGACAATAAAAACATAAGTTGCCAATAATCATGCAGAACAGACATGGTGACTGTACAGTAAGCTCATGCCCAAATATTTTCTACTTCAGCAATAACTAATGAAGATATTAAATGTCAGCCACTATAATGCACACTTTAAAATAAGCATATAGGGATAACTTGCATCCAAATACATTTTTTTTTAAAGCTGCCAGAGGAGGCCTCTGTACTTTTAATACTGATTTTAATAAGTCTTTAGATACTTCTTAAGAACTGGAAAAAAGCTAGTATTGTGTCAGCAAGTGCCTATTATCTATGTAGACTATAGCAAGGTTTCAAAATAGTGTTTCATAGCATCTTGAAACCAAACTGAGGAGGTATGTACTGGGTAAGGTGGGACTAGGCTAGCAGAGAAGACTTGGCTAGACTGTAGTGCTTTAGAAAGTAACGGTCAGTGGTTGGATGTCTTAACTATTAGTTGGTATCTAGTGACTTAGACTCTATACTAGCCCAAAACTGTTCAGCATCTTTATTAACCTGGACAATAGAACAGAAAGCACTCTTAGCAAGTACATGTGTGACAACAAATAGGTGGAGAGTGATAGAAATACTGGAGGGCAGGGCTGCTACTGAGAAGGACTTCGACAAGTTAGTGAAGTAGACTGACAGGAACCCTTTGAAGTTCTGCAAAACCAAGGACAGGATCACAGAATCACAGAATGCCAGGAGTTGGAAGATCATCCAGTCCGACCCCCCTGACAGAGCAGGATCACCCAGACCAGGTCACACAGGAACGCGTCCAGGCAGGTTTTGAATGTCCCCAGAGAAGGAGACTCCACAACCTCTCTGGGCAGCCTGTTCCAGTGCTCTGTCACCCTCACAGTAAAAAAGTTTTTTCTCATGTTCAGGTTGAACCTCCTATGCTCCAGCTTGCACCCATTGCCCCTTGTCCTGTCATTGGCTGTCACTGAGAAGAGCCTGGCTCCTTCCTCCTGACACTTGCCCTTTACAAATTTATAAACATTCATGAGGTCTCCCCTCCGTGTCCTCTTTTCCAAGCTAAAGAGACCCAGCTCCCTCAGCCGCTCCTCATAAGGGAGATGCTCCACTCCCTCCATCATCTTTGTGGCTCTGCGCTGGACTGTTTCAAGCAATTCCCTGTCCTTCTTGAACTGAGGGGCCCAAAACTGAAAATATTCCAAATGCGGCCTCACCAGGGCAGAGTAGAGGGGAAGGAGAACATCTCTTGACCTACTCACCACACCCCTTCTGATACACCCCAGGATGCCATTGGCCTTCTTGGCCGCAAGGGCACATTGCTGGCTCATGGTCATCTTGCTGTCCACCAACACCCCCAGGTCCACCTGAACATGTGTCAGCAGTTATACCCCTCCAGCTATGAAGGTCTACCTTATAAGAAGCTGTATTAGCAGGAGAGTAGCAAGAAGGTCTAGGGAAGTGATTATTCCTTCATATTGAGCACTTTTAAAACTGTATCTGGCATACTATGTCTATTCATGGGGTCTGAAGTAGAAGAAAGATGCTGTCAAACTGGAGAGAGGGTGGAGAAAAGCTGACAAGATGGTTACGAGTCTGAAGCACATGATAAGGGAGCTGGGTTTGTTCAGCTTTAGGAAAAGAGAACTATGGGATGATCTTGTTGCTGTGTCCAAGTACCTGATAGGTTCATCTTTGAGAAAATGGAGCCACACACTTCTCTGGGATGAACAAAAGGCTGAGGGAAATAAAGTGCAACAAGGAACATACCAGTTAGATGGAAATGAAACTGTTTCATGAGGTGGTGTTCAAATGATAGCACAGGTTTCCCAGAAAGGTTACGGAATCTCCATCCATCAAATTTAGCTGGACACAGCCCTAAGCAATCTGACCTAACTTTGAAGCCAGCCCTGTATTAAGACATGGTTGGACCAGATGGCTTCCTGAGATCCCTGCCAGCCTAATGTCATCTATGATTCTGTAATCTAACCTGTTAAAGGAGGTCAACCATTCAGTACTCAACTTCCATAATTTATGCATTTTCTTGTACTCAGTTTTCATGATAGGATTCTGTTACTGCCACAAATCAAGATGGAAGGTATGTAAGATATCTATTTATAATTGTTAAAATAATTTAACTTCTCTGTGAGAAAAACAGGAAAACTAAAAGTTTAAATACACAAATACCACAGAACCCCTCAAAGATATGAAGGAAATGTAAAATTAATGACACAAATTTACATAATATTTCATTTAAGTTCATATCAAATATAAGAAAGAAATATCTTGAATTTGAGTGATCCAAATTTGAAAGGTGCAACTTATGGAAACATTCTTCATCTGTCTGAATTGGATGCTTTCATATTTCTGTAATGTCATAGAAATGCCTCTGTATTCTGAAATTGTTTTTTAAATGTTTCCTTTTAGAACAAAAGAGTATAAATCAGTCTTGAAAATACCTTCTTACCTTCAGTATACCTTCTCACGCTCCAGTATTGCTAACAGCACTGTCAATCATGATGATGCTTTTTAACTAAAATATTCAATGTAACGTTTTTCCTGTGTATCTTTACAAAAACTCTTAAGTGGTTCAGACATCAGTTTTTCTTAACTGCCAGTTCTGTGTAGAAATGATAAATAACTGCCTGTCATAGGAATGGGTTCTTGAAGAGGAGATAGTTTGCTTTTTAGTCCTTTCCGGTAGCACTCTATTGCCAGATTCTTTGGTAAAGTGGAGCCAAGGTTTTGTTACTCTCTTTTTTTTTTTTTTCTGTTTATTTCTATCCCACCTGGGGATGACAGAAATGAACATGCCCTGAGTCTATCTGTCTGTAATGCTAGAAAACTCATAGTGGGGCAGAAACAAAACTGAAATCCAGTTAGGCCCTATCATCATCTCATACATCAGTACATACTTGAGTCATGAAACAGCAGTGAGCAGAACCATCGATGTATCACCAGCTGTCATAAGAAATTAAAGGGAACCTATTTGGAAATAGAAAGACTTCAGTAACTGTTTCCTATACTGTATAGAGGTCTAGCAGGTAATTAGCAAGCATCACAGTGAGAGCTCTGAGACCTGAAAAATGGAAACAATAATGAGACTGTAATAAACTTGTACCGTTTCCTGGTAGCACTAAGATCATTATATGGGAGTGGAACATAAGTCAGTTGCTTTCTGTACTTAGTCAGGAGTGTGCATATTAAAACAGCTGTTGATGAGAGTATACTTGTTCACTTGGTTATCTTGCTTTTCTGGATAGATTTTATAATTACTCCTATGATTATTTTTTTCTCTCTCTTAATACTTTTATCATCCAGTGGAGAATGAGAGGAGTACTTATGATCTCTAGTTAATGGTAAAACAATGAAACTGTCCCAGATATAATGGTTCAGATGCAGTTTTATTGAAGAGACTACAACACTATCTCCTGGTATTTTCTGTCTACTATATGGATTTGGAGGAGCTCAGATGGGTTAGACTCGGCAGATGCAAGTACAGTATAGTAGGTTCTTAGCCAAAAACAGCTTTGACAAGCACCCTCATGAATTTTTTCAACTGCAAGACCTGCGCAGTATTTGTGCAGGGAGCAGAAGTCTTATCAATAGTGCTGACTCTACCACTGTTTATCAGCATTGTGCATGTAGGTTAAAACTGGTGTCAGTGAGTGAATGAACTCAGGCCTGAAACCAGTGTCTGCCTGTACCTCCTGTTTACCCCAGCTGTTATCAGAGAAGCTATAAAGAAGCTGTCCTACCTGAACCCATTTGGATTATAAAGAAGCAGCAAGAAATTCCATGCTTTAATTACTAAGATCCCAGATACCTGGACTTTGCACATAGCAAATCTGTGTTGGCTGCAACCTTTGCACAGCATAATAAATACAGCTGCTGCGTGGCAGTGAGCTCATTGAAATAATAAGAGAAAAACAAAGAAGTGGTTTGAGGTTAGTCATGTAAAAATACTCTTAAATGCAGAAGGAACCACTGCTTTATGGCAAATGTATGCTTTAATTTATTTGAATGAATAAATTACCTTAATAGAGGGGGGAAAAAGCATTTTATTTTCAATACTGTTAATTAATCATAGTTTTATAGCACTATTTGAATTTTACTCAGACACGGAAGTCAGATCACAGAATCACAGAATGTTAGGAGTTGGAAAGGACCTCAAAAGATCATCCAGTCCAACCCCCCTGCCAGAGCAGGATCACCCAGACCAGGTCACACCGGAACGCGTCCAGGCGGGTTTTGAATGTCTCCAGAGGAGGAGACTCCACAACCTCTCTGGGCAGCCTGGTCCAGCGCTAAAACTACCTTTTGAGTAGAAAAATAATTTAATATATGCCAACTGTAATGTCAGGTGTAGTCTGATACATTTTTCAAAAACTAAAACCAGATAAAATAATTCATATTTTATAGTATTTGTTTTCACCTAAACTTTTTTTTTCTGGGAAAAGCAGAAAAAAAGCACATGGTATTTTCATAGATTTTCCCTTTGCATTTTTCAGTCAAATAAACAGACCTGTAGTTTTAGTGTTAAGAGTTGTAATTTTTAAGGAAACTAGGCCTGGAAGAGAATGTCTTAAAACATCTAGGCAGCAAAATACAAATGGGATTGCTTGAGGTAGTGGCATAAATGGAAAGCATAAACTGGTATTGCCATTAGATGCCTTTCTGTAACACAAGATTCTTATATGCGTTTGGAAAGCTGGCTTCAGCCATTATTCTATTTTCATTTATTTTAATTGTTTCAGAGTTAAAAAATAATGCAAGCCATTAGCAAATCACTATTCTTTTTTCTTTAGAAAAGCAATCCAGGTGTAAATTTTTGAAATATTCAGATTTTTTTTAATTCCCAGTGTTCAAACCTCCCTGCTTATTTTTAACATTCATCTTTTACAAGGAGCTAGTGTAGAATACTGTGCATGCAAGTGCATTGGACTAAGACAAAGCCTGAATTTCATCCATTTGCTTAGAAAAGGGGAAGAGAAAAAAAAGTCCTTTGGGCACATAAAATTCAATGCAGTTAGGATTTTAGATAACTAAGTTCATTGGAATTGTTTATATAAATCTTATTTGGGCACCTAAGGTTTTGTGGGTGCTTATTATTTTAGTGAAAACCTTTTTGTTGTCAAAAATGTTTTATGTTCCCTGAAGCATCACCGTCTTGGCTTCTCAGTGCTGCTCTCTCCCCTAAGGCTGTTTATGATTTACAAACAAGGCATTTCAACGTCAGCTCCTTTGGGAGGTCAGTTCACTCGGTGGTCTCCCAGCACATCTTACACACAGAGAGATTTATTTCAACACAAAGTAGAGCAGTCAGACAGTTTCATCCAAAAGTACAGCTGGAGGAAGCATCAGACTTGTGTGTAACAGTCTAAAGAGTTAAACTAATTGTCCAGGAAATGGAAGTCAGGGTTTTCAGACTCTCCTCAGTCCATACATGTTCTATCTGACTTTGCTTAGCTTTCAGGTGACTGCTCTACACCTAAACTGATAGACAAAAATGCAATGCAAACCAGTCACCACTCCTCTTACTTGGTAATTTAGTAAGTAAATTTGAAGAACATTTTATTTTTACTTCTACTCAGATATTTTATCTCTTTAGCACAGCCCAGCATTTCATGCTAAGTCAGAATTCCTACCTACATAAGAAGGCCTGAGCAAGCAAAGAATACAAGGCTAAGCTTTGTTCCTTACAAAGGTAACACTGACAAGCTACTGCCATCTTTTTGAGTTCTGAGGAGGTGATAACAATAGTGATAACATACTGATTGCTTGAATTAACCTCAGTTTATGATACCACTTTCTGAGAAATGATCTTACATATTCTTTAGTGGAAGAAACACTGTAACCCTTTTGCTTCCCAAAGTACGCAAAATAAAAGCAAATAAATGAAAAAGAAGCAACTTAATGAAATGAAAAATAAAAGCAACAAAATCATTGAACAGTCAAGGAAGTAGAGAAACAGCTAAATGTTCCCAATGACAGCTAACAGTGTTAGAGGGTTAAGAGGAGGTATGAGACATTTCTTTGTTGTTATTCTAGCTATCTCTATTATAAGGAAGAGACGGAAATGAGAATTAGGTGATGATGCAGGTAGGCACTCAAAAAAGGAGTGAATCACTTCAGATGATCTGAAGATGCAACTACATTCGTTTGTTAATCTGAATCCAGCATATGCTCCTAAAGCAAACCTCCTGCTTACTTTGCTTTGATTCAGATTAAGGAGTGCACAAACTAGATTCCTTTCAAATTAGATTAAACCAGGTGTGCACCTTAAGCTCTCCAGTCCTAACTTGTATAGTCTGTGGAACCAGATCAAAATTAGCCTGAAGTCCACAAAAAGTGCATACTAAGGCTACTAGGTCCTCAACCCAAACAGTTTTGCTCTTCACGTCCACTCCTTTTGATCTGCAGTTTTTGCTGGTGAAGGTATAGCACGATTAACACCCAGGAAGAAAGTACATCTTTCTACTAACTGTAGCTGAATCTGGAAACATCTACCAGGTCAGTGCTTAAGAACAGGTGGCACTTACATGATCTTTTTCCTACTAGGAGTGTGTTGACCATTCATTACCACTTTCATAGTTTCCCCAGAATCCATTCTTCCTGGGTCAATTGAGAAAGCAATAAGCAGTATTGAGCTCTCCCACAGTTTTCGTGTGAATCCCCAGAGAAAGACTGATCAGAAAACAAGATACACAGAAGGGAATGAAAAAATGGACAAAATGTGCCAGCTCAAAATAATAACCTCGTATAACAACATAGGAGATTACGCTTGGGTGACTGCTGACAGTGGGCAAAGTAGAGAAGAGCAAGCTCTGTAAAAAATGCTTGAAGCATTCAAAGAACTGAAAAGAAAGGCATTTTTTCCCTGGAAATTTAAAATATAGGCCAGATGTGTTTCTGTAGTCAGAATACCCTGTAACATAGAAAACAAAAGCTAAATTATATCAGACAGAGCGAGCTTTGGACTATAGTGGTAGTCCAAAAAGGTTAAAACTTAGGCAGTGCTGAGGAACAGTAGACGTAAAGTGCAGACAGATCATGAGGATTGTAACCAAATTCTGGTCCATTCAGAAATCCATGACCAAAATACTACATTTATTACAATAAAAATAAATAAAAAATAAATATTAGCATTCAACTTTCAACTTAGATACAAGCAGATATTTATTCTGGCTTCAGAAGTTATTTCAGCTGATCTAGCTGTCGGAGTACATATGCTTAACCCTAAGGAGATGTGAACTTAACCTGACATTGAGTTTCATTTGCTGCAAGCTAGGAGTGAGCACATGGAGTATTGCTCTGGTAATTTGTCTCTTTGACTAAACCTTCATTCTGTTCCTAGTGGATAAGCATTTAACCATATGAAAAAAAAATACAGTGATGTACCTTGCATATTATTACTTCTTTTCTTTGGGGTAATAGGGTTTGATATGTTTTATAATTCACCATGAAGCAGTGGAAATGGTTCATGACCTAAATTATTCTGAGCTGCAAAACCCAAGATTTTGAACCATAAGAACTAGTTCTGCAATTTCTCTTTAACAAACAATACTTCCTTTTACCTCTTTGTAGATGAATAATGTGGTGCTTACTGGCATTCAGAGAAACAAATGGTTAATGCTGAAGATAGCAAAATAATCTTTGTAGAAACAGTGACCACTAAATAAATGTTTAACTAAAATAAATTTGCCCTAGATTTCTTTGGCAAAATAACCAGGACACTGAAAAGTACACAGTTTTCCCAGCACTTTTTTCCCATTTTTTTTCCCATTCCTTTTTCATGGAAAACAATGGTCTAAAATTAAAGAAAATTATCTCTGTTCTCAAAATCCTTTGCTTTCTATTAGATTTTGTTAGTGAAAAATTCTTAAATCTGTGGAGGGTTTCCAAGGAAGAATTTTCTGTTTTTAAAAGTCTTTTAAAAGCTCACAAAATACTTGATGAATGTCAGGTTAAAAGATCTGTGTTCAGTGATTTTCCTTTTTTTAATGCTGCATCTTTAACTATAAATATTTGCGGCTTCCACATAGTGTTGAAGGGGAGCACAAGGGAAAAGTCAGCACTGGGAGCGTTCATGGCAACATGGCACATGACTGCTTTTAGCAAGAGGGATCTAGTAGAGCTGTGAACCCAATAGACCCTGACTGTAACTTTGGGCCAAAAACTTGGTATTTCAGTAGTCTTTGCCTGCTGTCACCTATTCTGTGAGTGGTTTGAGAGTCCCAAGTCTGAGCATGCTCTCTGCTAACCCTTGTCCAAATTGAAGATCTATGAGTGTGATGATAATATAAAGACAGAGCAACCAGAATTTTTACGCTTAACCTCTCCCCTTAGCAGATTTTTTTTAATGGATAAGTAATGAAGGCTTACAGGACTGAAAGTTTTCTTGAAGAGCCTGCCTGAGGCAAGCTCTATTCCTCTCTGTGAGCAAAAACTCCAAGGATGGAGTCCTGGCTCTGTTGTAGTTGATGGCAAAACTCCCATTGACTTCAATGGGGTTAGGATTTCTTCCAAAGTGCACAGAGTATTCCCAAGTCAAAATGTAAGCACACTGGCTTATTAATAAATGCACAATAACACAGCAAGCCAAAGGCAGTATAAATACTCAGACAGAGTGTGATTCAGTTTAGATGCCAATAGCAGACTTACTTTTGGAATCTGTGAAGGATCCAGATGCCACAGCTAAGATCTCTCACATTCAGACATCTGGGTGCACTGATTGCTATTCAAAAGGAAATAATTAATAAAGGAAAAGTGGCAGAGTGGTGCTATATATCTAATGGCACAGTACTTTATAGTGATTATGAGCTATTTTTTAATGTTTAAGTAAGTGAGAGCTGGATTCTTTTTGTACAGTCCTTATTCCACCTTTTTCCAAGGGAAAATGAAAAATAACAACTGGAGTTAACAGAGTGCATATGAAAGCATGAGGAAATTTTGAAATTGTGATTTGCTTTCCATTTTATAGATCTACAAATTAGTTGGCATTTGTGTATATGTTTGAGTTAGAGATTAGTATCCCACTATTGACTGCTTTCTACAAAAAAACAAGTAACACATGTTTTGTAGATTTGATTCAGTATGGGAACATCTTTCCTGTCTGTATGCAGTGTAACTGTGGCTTGAGAGTAGTGGTCAGTTAATTTTCTTTGTGCTGTAAAAGAACACCTCTGCTAATTAACATGATGCAAATAAGAAAATTGTCATATAATAGTTGAATTTGCATGTTACTTTTCAGTGTCTCTTATCAAAAAAGTGTTTTGAAATCATTCTTTCTGCCTGTAAAAGCCACAGAAAAGATGCTTTGTGCCTTAAAAGAGAGAGAGTTGGGGAGAGGGGAGAAAGAGGTCTTTTATGTAAGTTGCTTTTTCTGTATGATTTGATCCTATCTTTGGAGAACTGGTGACCCTAACCAGGGTTGCAGCAACAACCTGTTAACAGAGGTCTGATAAGCCTGTGAAGTAATCACCTTTTGTCTAATCATTTCCACTGCCATGTCGTATTCTGAAAGCATTTGCAAGTCAGGGAGGGAGATACTCAGTAAAACAAAAAAAATTCTTTACATTCATTACTACATGATTTTTAGTTCAGGAAAACTATTTTTTCCAGTTTGTACCATCGTAAGAAAACATATCATACATATGTATAAGACTGCCACTTGCAATTCACACATCTGCCTGTGACTCTGAGCTTGGAACAATGCTCATTTCTATACTGAAGATGTCAAATATGAGCAACTGCTGATATCCTTTCCTTTCTGATTTATGTTAAGAGGAGAGAACTTTACACATGAACTGAATAGTTGTTTATGGTCAATTCATTGTCATTGATACAAGCAGTGCAATTTCCCTTACACTGCTTTCCTGAAGGAACCGATAAAGGATCCTATTTCAGGTTATAAAAGGTAAATAGTATTTTATTCATTCTCCCAGGTAGCAAGTGTTTTATTATTGGTTTAGAAAGAACTAGGAATGGTGACATAAACATAGAAAGTATATACAAAAACAACTAAGATCTTTATGGAGGACTAGCTTATTCTTATATTCCATAGTTTTTCTTATAAGAAGGAGGAGTATTAAAAATTTAGACCATTTAAGAACATCCAGAGGGTGAAATTCAGCTCAACTTATGTAACTGTAAACACACAGTCATTAGACATCTATTTTAAGTGACTCACCAAAGTTAGACTATGTTAGATGCACAAAATTAGATGAAATAATTCTTGGGTAATTAAGGTATTTATAATCTCATTTAATTTCAGAAAGATTTATGAATCCTAAGGGATGTATTGTAAAAATTCTTAGACACCAAAATGAGAAAACAAGCACTTTCTGAGATTTCATAAAATCTCTTTATACTTTGGAGTTTAGGAGAGTGCATCTTATAAGTATTTAGTGTGTAGCATTAAAATCTGAACCAGCTGTCTAAGATAGCTTAATATACAGTGGAAAGAAGTAGGCATGTTTAGCACAAGCCACCTGCTCTATTTTAAATGTAACTTTAGGAGGAGATGAGTTCTGCCTAGAGGTTCCTTTTTGTCTCGTTAGGTATGCAAGAAACCTAGGTTCTAGATGAAATGCATATATTTGTATCAGAAATGTTTGGTTAGTTTAATCTAAATGTCAAATTTAAAATTATAGATATCCACAATTAGGTGAAAATAATCCCACTTTAATTCTATTCCTGTAGGTAACTACATGCCATTAAAATGTTGCCTGAGGATGTAAATCAGGAGAACACAAACCCAACAGCAAACAAGATGTTTTAACACAAAGCATCTTGCTATTATGTGCAATCTTCTGGTGTAGGGTGTCCCTCTACAAACCTAGGAAGTTTCACATAGCTGGAAGTAAAATACTCCTGCATCAGTAGGAAAATGCCCTCTCAGGTTAAACAGGATTAGACTTCATCGACAAGGACAAAATTTAGTATGTAGTGTACACCATTATTTGGAATGAGGTGGGTAAATCAGAATTTTCACACAGAATTTTTTCAATGCTTTGCTTACTCCTTTTTCTGCTTGTAACACTGTGATTGGAACATTTACTTGGTTTGTTGGAAACAAATGTTCAGGTTCCTTCTCTGCATATAAAAAGGATTTTAAAAAGTCATATTAGTAGTTGTCAGAGGAACCAGCAGGCTTATATAGCACAACTATTTTAATCCTTTCATTTGCACCTGTTCTGTTTTGTGTGCTCATTGTGATGAAGAGAGTCATTTAAGAATAAGAATCTTCATTTTGTTCCTTCTGTATGAAGTTCAAATATTTCAGCATTTTCTCTGGCCATGACATGTGTATGGGACTGGTCTGCCAGTAACTGGTTATCCTAATGGAAGAGGTGTAGTATGGTATTCTTGCATAGGTTTTACTGAATTGAACAATTAAGGATACTTTGGCTCCATGCGAGGTTATTTCACTATGTGCCCAGTGCAGCTCCCCTGCTCACACATAGTTCTGAAAAAAAAAACCATAATCTTCTGAATATTTGTGTTCCTGCTCTCATTTTTCAAGATGCTGAACACCATTTCCTCAAATGTCTCTTTGCTTACTCCTCAGCTCTGGAAACATCATCTGCTGTTTTCAGCTGGGCTGCCAGAGAAAGAATTGGCATGGAAGCAATGGCTTTGATTTGTCTATGTCCATAGGTTATACTTTTGTCAAATGACAGCCTTGTAGTTCAGAACACCAACAATGTCCAGAGTCTTCAGTAATTCTTGCAGCACATCTGACAAAAATTAGTGTAGGAAGAATCATAATAAGGCATTTAGTTAGCCAGGTTTTTTAGGACACAAAACATCCTTGTCTACTTCCATGGAACATACTGGTAGTGCCATAGAAGGGTGATTAGATCATGTCAGCTGTAATGCAGCTTGCCCCGATATCCCTTGAAGTTCTTTCCATCAGGTCTGGCACTTTTCTATCTAGTAAAATAGATTCTGTCAATCAACTGTATCATGGCAAACTCCCTCATATCAAAATATTATTTATTTAGTTTCTTCATTTTTAATGCCTTCGTTATCTGCTAGGTTAACAAGTGTATGCTGAATTTCTTTACTTTGATCTTTCTTCTTTTTATCCCATGCACTTTGCTCCTTGACCCCTTCCTCAGTTAGGCTGAGCTTGGCTTGGCATATATCTGTGTAGTAAGGACATGCATGGAAATTATCTTGAACTTGGTTATAGGGCTTCTGCTCTCAAGCAGAGCCAGAGCGGGGCAGATCTCAGTGCAGCTTTGCTGCCCAGTCATTCACCCAGCTTCTAAGGTGGATTTTGCTGCTTTCCCTCAGCTTTGTTATGATGACTGATAATAACCTAAAATTGCCCTTCTCTCTATTTTACTGTTAAAAACCAAAATTAATACTTGGATTGTAGCAAGACACTAGAAAATTGTTATCTTAGCTTTACTGATGAAGAAATAATAGATGTTGTAAATTTTTTTTGTCTATAGTTGCAAATATGCATTGTACTAAAATGAGTGCATATTCAAAGACAAAGCATTTTTGATGGCATCACTTACTTTCTTGGAGATATTTCATGGAAGTAGCCACTGCTCTGTCCCAGAAGTAGTTGTTCTGAGCCTGTGCCTCTTTCCAGAGCTTCACATGAATTAATATTCAACACAGAACTTACATTTCACATGCTGTGAAATGATATGCCAAGAATTATTACCTTTAAGCAGTTTCAGATACTTGAGGTAATTTTGCTGTTTTGGCCAGGAACTCTGAGAACTAATTTATGCCACTGTTTTCCAAATACATTAGTGAATACAAAGCATCTCATAAGTGCCTTTAAAAATCCACCACAAGAAAAGAATGAAAGGTACCACTGAGTGGCAATAAGTTATTAGGCTAACAAGGCCAAATGCTTTTAAATAGTTAGCTGTATTTTGTATTGGAAACTAGTAGCCTGATTTTCATTGCAACTAGCTTTTTAATTAACTTTTTAAAATTTAATAGAGACTACTAGATTCTGAAAAAGCCTCCATGGTGTTTATTTTAATTGGTTAAATATGCATTCATATTTAGCACAGTTAGTAGCCTCATTTTAATTATCACCATTTTTCAAAATCTTGGCTCAGATCTTTTCTGTCATTAACTTTTATGACTCTATCTATAGCAAACACCAGTAACTATGTAACTTAAGAACTTCTCTCTTTTAACTGTGTTAATGATGTCATGCGTTTTTCACTGTTGAATTATGCCTGTGCTAGTGTACTTGTTGGTACATAAGGTACATGTTGTCCTCCCATATCACTTGGAAATCATTCCTTGGCTGCCATAAGTAGCTAACTGTAAGCCAATGGAAAGAAATATTTTAAATATTTGTAAGAATTATAATTACTGCTGGCAGCATAATAGACTCTCCCTGCAAATATGTGAATAAGCGCTACTTTCTACCAGTAAAGTGTCAGCATTCATTTACAACATTAAGTGCTTTATGAAGCTCTTTGCATGGCCATCACATTGCCTGAATTATAACAAAAAGAGAAATTAAAGTTCAAAGAAAGTTTGATGAGTTCTGCTGTCTTTCAAGAATTCATTGGAATGTTTCTATTCCTCTTTATTCTTTTCTTGCCACATAATGGTACAAATTATCGATCATATTCTAATAAAAAGCAATCTAAAAGGTTGGATTTCTTAATAAAAAAGCCCACTATAAGAAAAAAAAAATTATAAGCATTTTGGAAGAAAAGCCAGTGAAGAGCCAAATGGGCCCTGGCAACGTGAGACTGTTAACAGAAGTGGCTAACTCTCCTGCTAACGAATGTTGGGATGAACCATGGGTGGCTTCTTACAGTGTTCAAATCTACATCCATGGGAATGACTCCTCTTAAATCCTGTCCACCACTTACCCCAGACCTTATTACATAGTTCAAGGGAAACTATTTAAAATGTCCTTCCTCTACATTACTTAACACTATGGAGTGTTCAATAAATACAGTGTTTTATATGGGCAGAGTTCCTGGGAGAAGGCTGACTAATTTGTGCTTAACAGATAGTCTAAAAGAATAACATTGTCACACTAAACTAGATACCTCCTTGAAAACCAATGCTTTCTACCAGTTCCAGACATTACCAATTCCAGATGGAAAACCAGGTCTGTTTCAATATCCTATTGCATTATAAAAGCATGGGGTTTTTTGTCTGAGGTGCAATGAGGCCACTTTCGTTAGTCAAGGAAAAAATTGGCTGAAGGTTTTAAGGGAAAGAATATCTCAGAGAAATAATGTGTCCAATTGTAGAGCAGTTGCTCTAGCACAATTCCTAGATCAATTACTATGATTACACACATTTTTGCATATACTGATAGCCCTATATGCATCATCATCTGCATCATCTCATGCAGAGATTATGAAATCCTTATACAAGCTTAAGGATGCCCTTAGGCACCTAATTTCAATTGATAAACTGTTCTGGATGCCTTTGAAAATCTTGCTTTTTGTCTTCCTCTCTGGTTATGCATTCCATGACATAATAATGCATCTAATAAGAGAACATAAAAAGTGCAGTACTGGAACTGAGTATTTCAATGTCGTAACAGTGTAATAATCTGTGTTTTTCTGCATAGTTGTCAGCCATTGACACTAGACACTGTTCTTATTTTAGAAACAATATTCGTGAAATCTTCGGTGTAGGTTTTTAGTAGGATTTTTTGTCCTTTAAAAACCCATTAGCATTTGAGGAAAAATACCATTTGATGTTGCAATGAGGGGTTTTACCTTTCAGGGTAATGTTTAACCTTCTGTGTAAATGTATGCAAACAGAAGATTTTCTGTAAGAACTCCGTACATTTAATCTACTGATCTTGTCAAAGAAGTAACCACTGTGTATTCTCATCATTCTTTTAATTTGTTTCTGCTTAGCAAAGTTCTGCAGCATTTCTGAAGCATAAAACTGGAAAGGCCTATTTGAAATCCTTAGGACTGGAGTCTTGCCTGCTATCACAAGCAACTGTGTTTTCTTATGCTAGTCATAAATGTATTAAACGAGGCTCTAAAATGTTTAGGTTTTTACCCCTTAGATAGCACTATTTCTCTGCAAAGACTGATAGACTGATGCATAATTTCCAGTCTTCAGCCTTGGTGTATCTTTAACTGCTTCTTTTTAGGCCTGTAACAACATCATCTTTAAGCTTATATGGCTCTTCTTGCTTCCTCTGGATTTACAGGGATCAATCATAGCCCTCTCAGACTTTTCTAGGATAGAGGGGTCAGGCTGCTTTGTCCTCTCTTGAAAAAAACACTTCTTGTTCCCATATTGATTTGAATAGTCCTTCCATGCCTGTCTAGTTTGAATTCATGTTTGCTGAATATGGGTAACAACAAGTGCTTAGAATATTCTATATGAGGTCCCAGCGGTACCAGGGAAAGTAATCAGTAATTACTGTTACATTCTAATGAGTAGGAAATACATCCCTACAAGTACTTTCACCAACAGAGCCTGAGATAGCAGCTGCTCTCCACTTATGCCACAGCTCACTATTCACAGTTATCCTGCACATAAATGGTATATATAAATACTTGCTTTCAACTCTTATTTTCCCCAATATACAAGTTTCTACTGTAAAGCAGAAGTTCCTCCTGTCTGTTCATACATGTACCTTTGTACCACTGATATTCATTATCACAGAATCACAGAATCACAGAATCACAGAATGCCAGGAGTTGGAAGGGACCTCGAAAGATCATCCAGTCTAACCCCCCTGCCAGAGCAGGATCACCTAGACCAGGTCACAGGAACGCGTCCAGACGGGTTTTTAATATCTCCAGAGAAGGAGACTCCACAACCTCTCTGGGCAGCCTGGGCCAGTGCTCTGTCACCCTCACAGTAAAAAAGTTTTTCCTCATGTTCAGGTTGAACCTCCTATGCTCCAGCTTGCACCCATTGCCCCTTGTCCTGTCATTGGCTGTCACTGAGAAGAGCCTGGCTCCTTCCTCCTGACACTTGCCCTTTACAAATTTATAAACATTCATGAGGTCACCCCTCAGTCTCCTCTTCTCCAAGCTAAAGAGACCCAGCTCCCTCAGCTGCTCCTCATAAGGGAGATGCTCCACTCCCTCCATCATCTTTGTGGCTCTGTGCTGGACTCTTTCAAGCAATTCCCTGTCCTTCTTGAACTGAGGGGCCCAAAACTGAACATAATATTCCAAATGCAGTCTCACCAGGGCAGAGTAGAGGGGAAGGAGAACTTCTTTCGATCTACAACCACCCCCTTCTAATACCCCGCAGGATGCCATTGGCCTTCTTGGCCGCAAGGGCACATTGCTGGCTCATGGTCATCCTGCTGTCCACCAACACCCCCAGGTCCTTTTCTGCCTGGCAGCTCCAGCCACTCGTCCCCAAGCCTGTAGCACTGCATGGGTTATTGCACCTGAAGTGCAGGACCTGGCACTTGGCCTTGTTGAAGCTCATACAGTTGGCCTCAGCCCATTGATTCGGCCTGTCCAGGTCCCTCTGCAGAGCCTTCCGACCCTGAGGCGGATCAACACTGCCTCCCAGCTTAGTGTCATCTGCAAACTTGCTGAGGGAGCACTCAATCCCCTCATCCAGATCATTGATAAAGATGTTAAACAGGACTGGTCCCAAAACAGAGCCCTGGGGGGTGCCGCTTGTGACTGGTCGCCAACTGGATTTAGCTCCATTCACCACAACTCTCTGTGCTATATTCCTAGTCCTCTAGTTTTAAGATCATTTAATTCCTTCATGGATTACCTTCTAATCTCTCCTTTATTGGCTGTAGGCTAGGTCCCTAAAAAGATGTAGTGGGATTCAGTAAAAATTTTAGGTTCACTGTTTCTGCTGAGTAGCTCACTGTCTCTGATGGCATTGCCATTGCTAAGTACCTCTGTGTATCAATAGAAGGTTCCAAAGCAATTATCTTCCTGCATGTGCCTCCAGCTTTGATAGTGAAAATTGAGGTTGATGTTAATTTTCAGAGCAAGTTTAACAGTATCTTTCTAGCAACTTCTTTCTTCCTATCCTTCCTTTGCTTGCCTTTTTTTTTTTTTTAACAGCCCTCATACTTTTCCTCTGGCGTTTTTTCAGTTCTCCCTTAACCCTTCCAAGATCTAACTTTTTCGCTGCTCTGCTCCTTTTTCTTATTCATTGCTAATGTTTAGCTTATTTTAATAGTATTTTCTGACAAGGTTATTTATTCAGTTAGGCTTGGAGTTCTTCCTTTCAAATTTCTTCCCCTTGTTTAATATGGAAATTCCAAAGCGGTATTGTAGTAAAGAAGTTACATTCTTCTTCCACACACTTAAGATCATGTTTTTCATTGGAATTTTTTCCCTGAGAACAATTCTCTTTTCATAAATGCTTGCCATTGGCTGAACATTTCTCAGTTTCCTAGGAATACTAATCAATAATCTACCTATATCCTTTCTCCTGTCAAATCTTTTTCGTCCTCCTTTGGAAGAAAAAAATCTGAAATTCCACTTGAAGAATCACTGGAAAAAGCACCACTTTCTTGAATGTTTTCCCTAAACTGACATAATCTAGACCTGTTCCAGTACGAAACCAGCAGAATCATTGCTTTCCAGCATACCTAAATATGTTTTATTACATATGCAAACATTTATATATGTTTTCAGGCATCCTCAGGTTCCTATTTCATATTCTTACTTTTGGAAAATATTGCATACTTCTGTTCACTGCATACACTTTGATTGCAAAATATAATGGCTTTGA
Organism: Mesitornis unicolor; assembly: GCF_000695765.1. Classification (NCBI taxonomy): domain Eukaryota; kingdom Metazoa; phylum Chordata; class Aves; order Mesitornithiformes; family Mesitornithidae; genus Mesitornis; species Mesitornis unicolor. The sequence goes on along the minus strand of NW_010209401.1, from coordinate 32,263 downwards.
TGGCTTATTAAATATTTCTTGGTAATATGCTTCCCAGGTTTTTAGAACTGACCTCTCCTGGAGTTAAGAGGAATCCCAGCATTTTTCCTCCCTGCTTTTCTTCAGTCCACAGGTCACAACATTCATTTAATCTTGCAGTTATTTGTATATTATCTTCATGTCTCCTTGGACTCTACTCTCCCAGGCTATACCTACACTAGTAAACTAAACAGAACCATGGCAATTGGGTCTTATTTTTTCTCATAGCTAAATAATACAGTGGACAGCATGTTTTTAACCCAGACTGACAAGCATTTTCCCAAATACTGCCCAGGCACCACTTCAGACTTAAGTCAAGAACCATTCCCAATACACATATGGCATGTGAGGACCTTGTTTGGTGACATGAGAGAATTTGACTTGATGGACATGGTCTGTACCACAACCCTTGGCCTCGGTGCCAGAAAGTGATCCTTGGCCCATTTCCTTTTTTAGTGCGAACAAACCTGATTGTCCTTTTTCCTTTTTCCTTGGAACTAGTTTCATTTCTGTTCGTCTTTGCCAGTCGTTTTCTGTTTGTGTCTCTTTCGTATTCTCCACTACAGCAGATCTGTTTGTCAAAAGCATCTTTCTCTAGTGAGGGGTGTCTTAGTTTCTATCTGCATTTCTGGACATCTTTTGGTGTTCAAATATTTGAGCGGCCCATTCACCCTCCTAACTTCACTGTATCCCTATTTGAATACCACCTTTCCACTCCTCAGAGTTTTTTCCATTTATATTTTGTTTTTTAAAATACATAGCTTCATTCAGGTCCCCATCCAAAGATAATATACATTCCAACTTTCTGGACCTACTTTGTTCTAACTATCATCATCTTTCTCTGGATCCTAACTTTAAAGAAATAGAGAAAAATTCCCATCCAGAGTAGTCTGTTTGTGGTCTATTTGACTGCTGAGCATTTGGTGTTTCAATCTATTCCTATTTCTGTGTGTGGCTAAGTTAGATGTCTAACAGCAGTGATTAAAGGCAGAAAACTTCCAGCACAGACCCAGCTAAGACCTGACATGGAATTGTTAAGCCCATGTGCAATTCCATTTGGGAATAATTTTTTGCCGAAGTGTAAATTCACGGAAAAATTTCAAGCACTTTCCCAGCATAAATCTCAGATAACTGAAAATCAGCATTAGGCTTGATATTAATCCCATGAAACTGAATAATAAAAATGCTAACATCTAAATTTCTAAGCACAACTGACATTTCAATGAATTGGAGAAGTCTTACGTTCTTGACTTGACCCATTTCAAACTGTATCATCCATCACCAAGGAACATGATTCCACACTCTTCCTTGGGTGCATCAGGAATTATTTCACTTAAGATACAGGAAAACAAGTGTCTATCGATGTAAGTCTGTTGAGATCAAATTGATGTAAGAACACAAATAAGAAGAGGCAGCTTCAGAATTGAACCAAATACTCATATCAGATAGAGTAGCATAACTTCATCATTGTCAACCAATTCATTCCTGCAGGTGAAGTGACTCTTAGTGTTATTTCTGTAAAAAAACTGTCCTTTTTCATTACATTATCTCATAATTGGCATGTTGATATGTCGGGGTTTTATGCCAAAAAATATAATTCAGAAATCTTCAATCTTTCCAACTAAATAAATATTTAGATATTTTATTTAACTTGATTAAGCATGGTTTCAAATAACTTAAAAAAAATTAACTTCTGGAAGTTTTTTCTTCTGTTACTAAATAACATCTGAACAGCAGGATGTTCCCTTTTCTTTTCTGAGCCCCAGCTGCTATTGAAAGATGAACTTTAACCCATTTTTGCAGTTTATACCTTATCTTAGTGTTAAATGAGGTTTGATGTCATTTGAGCGATCAGCATAATGAATCACTACATTGTTGATAGCAGAAACAATTGGACAGTCAGGCACAAATGTAAAACAAAATGCTCCATCTTCACTGAACACTTTATGTAAAGGAGGTTTAGCTTAAGTTTACAGCCCATTATTATCCAGTGGGACACATTTTTCAAAGATGTCATGGACTCATTTTCAAACCCTCAGACTCCAAAACAGAAGCTGTATACAGAAGGAATTCAGTGCCCATTGTGAGAATCTGACCACATAATTTAATTCTTAAAATTGGAATCATTGTGCAATGTCACTCTGTCCCCTGGGACATCACCTGATGTGTAGGCAATGCCAATAATAGGTAGCATGCTTATTTCCAACACCATTCTTTCTGACTGTATAATGGAGTTAACAAAAATAACATGATTTTACTAATAAAAATGTACTAGTATCGTGAATAAGTTTTAACCAAAACTTCAGATTTGGAAACCCCTTGATTTTGGCAGAAGTCAGTATTAATCAATTCATGGAAGTGTGTATCTACAGACCATTCCACATGCAAAATGTTCTCAGTAGAACTCCTATTTACTATGTGAAATAATAGGGACAAGTTAGTATTCTGAATAAATATGCTTCTCTCATGCTGATTTATATTCCATCAAAACTACATGTCAGTTGCAAGCATATAGCTCTTACTAATGTGGATTTTAGGAGACACATTTCAGCAATACAATAACAAAGAAAAGTCTCATCCTAGTTAGAAGACAGCTACTTTTTTTCTTTCTAATCCAAACTGAAAAAGTTCCATATACCCAGTGCAAGCTGTTGAACTCATTCTGCTGAGAACAATTAATTCATTTTTTATTATGGCCACACGCAGGGGTGGATTTCGGTGTACATGCTTCACTGACCCACCACAGACCCACAACAGAAAGTATAGATGACAAAAATAGCCTTCCTCCTTTCCTCCCTTCTTCCTCCCCTTCTCCTCCTCCTTTCCTTTCTTCCTTTATTCCTCCCTTCCTCTCTCTCTTCCTCCCTTCCTCCCTCTCTACCTCTTTTTCTCCCTCCTTCCCTCTGCTTTGCTTATTAATACTGTAATTTTACCATTATCTATTAGTGACTTATCAAGTACAGAGGTATCTCATATTGAAAAGTTGCATTTTTAACTGAATGAAAGGAGTGAAAGAGCACTCAGAAAGAAATAGAGCTCATATATAAGCTTGAATTATGCTGTAGGGATATAAATGATGATACAGTAGAACTGACAATAAGGTGACTTCAAACAGAGGTTTCTGGAATAAAAGCAATATATGAAGAGGATAATATTTGTCACTGTGATTTTGCTGGACATAAAAGGAGTAATAAGGCATTAATAAAGAGGATACTTACCAGTAAACTGAAAAATTCAAGAAGTACAGACAAATCCTCTACTTGAAAAATTATATTTAAAATGTTTACGATTTTACAGCATATTTTAGATGAGTTGTACCTGCAAAGAGGAAGTATGTAGTATTTTTCTGCACCACAACATTGCCTCAGATCAGTAAGGATTTAAATATCCCAAATATATTTCTTTAAAATATGAATTTTATTCCTGTCTGTTGTATGTTAATTCAGACTGCTATATTGAGTTTAGAAAGGAACCTAAACAGAGGGTAAAAAGACTTTTCTTCTCAGAGGACTTATCTAAACTCTAGGAATTTTGGTTATTATCTGTAGAATTGTGCTGTTTAATCAGCAAAATACTCAGGTGTATGGGTAAGCTGAAGATATTTCAATGATGAAATGCAAAGACACTTTAGGGATAAAAGGGAGGTTTATTTCTCAAATCTCTGTGACTGTTGGCCTGTCCTAAAATTTAAAATCACAACCACTATAATAAGGTTTCTAATTTTGAAAACATTTTTTCCCTGGGAAGGAAACTGAACCCACTGCTCATTAAGGCTGTGTTTACAAAGGTGACCAGAAAGTGAAAAGCCTTTGATGTCAGTACCAATCAGCTGAATGACATGTCCCCTTCTTTTCTAACTTTTCAGAGCCTCAAGCCTAACAGGTGCAGTTCATCATCCAGTAATGAAATTTAACCTGGTCCATATACAGATTAAAGTTCAATCCCCACCTGACAGCCATATCTACTATCACTCTTGTGGCTTCATAAGTTTTGTTTTTTAAATTCCTTGTATAGCATCAGTGACTTAGTAAAATGAAAAAAAAATCTCTTTCTGCTCCTTAGATGAGACATTTGGTAAACCTAACCATTTCCTTAACCATCTCATGTGAACTTAGTCCACAGAGCCTTTCTTGTGGCCTTCAAGCATCTAGTATGTCACAGGGGCATCTTCTGCAGTATTAATTATCTAACATGAGGAGAAAACTAGTAATGAGGGCTTTCTATGCTCTCTAAAGGCAAGTTAGTCTGTTTGGGGTTCTATTCCCTATTGCTAATGTGAAGACAGAAGATTTTTCCCTAAGAAGAACTGTGCCTTGAAAATTCTTAAGAATTATCTAGTAAAATGCCATGTAATATTGTGTAAAAATTCGTGTTGCACAATACCAATCAGTTAAAACTATCAAATTGATGGATCAGCTCAGACATTGAGTGAAGGTGACCTGTCAGACTCTTTGACTTTGAGTGATTATTGAACAGCTCTCAAAAGCAGAAAGAAAAATGAACTCCCAAAACAACTGGAAAAGATTTAAACATTACTCTTTAGTGTATTTGTGATCAGCAGAAGCCAGCAAAAAGTAAAACAGTAAGACAGTAGTTCTATAAATGATAATTCTTACATTCAAAGCTTCCATTTAATTGAAGTGCAGAAGGCTAAGTATTTAACTGTAGTGTGCCCATTTGAGGAACATGGTATTCTGTAGAAAATTAATATGTGACAGATAAATATCTGAAAAGAAATAATATTTCTCTGTGCATGAGCTCAGCTTGTAAGTCTGGAAAACAAATTGCCAGATGCAGAAATGAGGAAAAGAATCATAGAAAGCACAGTGGTGGTGTGAATTAATTTTGAGAAAGCAGTTGGGATTTTGCAGGCAGAGATGGCATGAGCTCTTGCAGTGTGAAAAAAGTGTAGGGTTGAAATCATAGGAGAGAAGAAGCAAAAAGGTGGACAGATTTTCAAGCTGGAGTTCTCAAAAACCATGGTTCACCGAACAGCTTATGTCATGACACCCCACTGGAATACAATATTTTGGCAGGGCTGGCAATACATTACAATGTGGACAAAAAAGATGAAGAAAATGCTGCCGTTTCAATGGAAGTTGCTAGAACAGCAGCATGTAATTTTTCTGCAGGAAATCCCTCTATTGTCATTGTGAAAATAAATGAGTTATTTCTTAGTCTTACCTTTTTTGCAAATGAACTGAACATCTGTACCAGAAACAGTGCTATTAGTACCAAAAGAGACAGTAGAAGATCAGTTTTCCAGTGGTGACCTTGGAATGGAAAGTATGGATAAATAAGAAATTGGAAGAAAAGAAAGAAACATGGAGTAAATGCTGTTCTAGAAATACATTGAGGATTTCACCATGTCACCTTGCTGGTGAGAGAGAATAAAGTAAAGTTTTACAACGTCTTTGTGGGAATCTCTCAGCAGAATTCAAAACTTAATTTAGATATCCCAACCTGCCACAGTTCAAAAATACATTTCTTTGCCTAGGGTCAAAACAAAATTAAGAACTGAGGAGGTTTAATACTTTGAAAGGAGGGTCTTAATAAAAGGTTCAACAGAATCAGTACATTTTAGTGCGAGAAGAAGACAGACCCTCTGCCCAGGAATATACTCAGAGGAACTAAATAAATATGTGAAAACGAAACATTTTCCACTACCTATAAGGAGAGAAATTCTGGAGGAGATGACTTATGCCAAATATTTTTCTACTCTTGATGTCTCAGCAGGCTTCTGGCAGCGGTTCTTAGACAAACAGAGTGTATGTTTATGGACCTCCAACACCTCCTTTGGGAGAGGCGGTTTCCTCCAATTGCCATTGGGTTATAGTTAGCACCATAGGTGTTTCGCCAGAAAATACAACCATTTTTCTCTGATGAGGGACATGCTAAGACCTAAACAGATGACACTGTGATCTGGGAAACACAGTAGAAGACTAAGACCAATGTTTCAAAGGAGCTCCCAAAGAACCAAAAGTGCTGGGCCTTGACCTAAATGAGTAATAACAAAAAAAATGTGAACATCATATAGTGAGTATATTTCTTAGAAAAGAAAAGAAGAAAGAAGGAACAAAAGAAGAAAGAAAAAGAGAAGAGAGAGAGGGATGGAAGGGAAGGTACACAAGGATTCTTTGGAATATAAACAACTTCGTACCAAGCATAATTGCTTCCATAAATTGTCTGTATTGTTGTCTTGCAAAAGGTATTGCATGAAAATGCGATGCAAGACTTAAAGAATCTAAATGCATTAATTGAAGAGGACCTTATCCTAACACAATGCAATGACAAGCACAAGATAAAATTTCTGGTGGATGTGTCCAGTGAAGGAGTTACCACACCCCTCTCTCAACAGTACTGTCAAAACATTAGACCAGTAACCAGTGATAGAAAAAGGAAATGTCAGTATGATCAAACAGAAGAGAAGTGTATAATGTAATGTATAATATACAATGTGTAGCATAATATAACATAATATAATATGATATAAACATAGTAATATAGATAATCTGTATAGACTATATAAGAAAAAGTTAATAGGCTTTCTGTATTTATATTACTGTTATCAAAGCCATTGTTGACATTGCTAAAACAGGCACAGCAAAACCAATTCCTCACTGAAAAAGCCAAGTATAGAAAGGAGTGGTTTCAGTTTCAGATGAGTGATTTGATGGAGCTTCTTCTGTGCAGCTGTGGAAAAAAGTGTAGTGAAGTGAAATCTGAAAACAAAATTTGATAAAATAAATTGTTCTTTCTAGACTCTAAATGCCAAGAGAGCTCCTACAACTGAGACTTTATGAAAAAGAATGTATTAATGCATAGTATGGCTAAGAAACAAATTTGAGGCCCAAATCCTATCAGTTTAAGAGGCTCAGTTAAAGTTTGAGTGTTAGGTGGGTTTTCTGTTTGATGGTATTCGTATGACGATACCTAAATACAACAGAAAAAATGTTACCAAACTGTACACATTTATACTGAAAAGAAAGGGAGCAGTGAATGTACCTCTAGAGTACTGTGGAGGCCATCAAATGTGCCATGTGCAGCATAAATACAGGACACCATAGTATGTGTTATGGAACAGGAGGTATTAAAAATGCTTTTCCCTACCGACTCTCAGCTATGTGCTGGCAGTAGTTACTGTGCTGTTTCCTTATCTTTTCTAGATTCTATAGGTGACTGTGATCATAAAATCCACTTTCATTATAAGTGATATACTCATGTGTATGATGTGCCATGGCTTACAAGTGAGAGTTTAAGCAGTTTGCAAGTAAGAAATACATGCACTCAGTCCTGAGCCCTGGTCCCAGCTACATGTATTGCTTGCATTGTGCAATACATACATAGCTGAAGCTAGAACTTCATATTCCCAGATATATGTGCCAACATGCACAGGAGTTGTTTCATTATTTACTTGTTTAATTTTCTGCCTCTGCGAACTTCAGATCGTGGCTGCATAGTAGTCCAGGTTCATCAGGAAGACTTCTGCCAGCCAGAATTACATGTAGCCTTATACATAGAATCCTTACATGTAGTATCAAACCCTCTCTTATGATGGCAAAACAGGACACTTGGTCACCTACCTTTCAAGCCAGTGCTGTAGTTCCAATGGAAATGGTTCTGTGTTCTACAGAGAATCTGTGAATGTTCTGGTTTTCATTTTTAGGTAGTACCAACATATGGACATGCAGAACATCCTAAAAAAATGGCAAGATTTTTAGGAAAGAAAGAAGACGTAACTGGCATAATTCATGAAATGTATGACCGTTCCAGCTAGCTTATTTCATCAGCATTAATAAATGCCCTGCATTTTCCTCAATAGCCGTGAAACCTCATTTCAGTAATGGTTACTTACCAGATGCTGATGACATTTTTATCTCCTTTAGGAAATTTTTCCCCTATTAGATTATCCTAAGAAAAAAGATGTGAAATGCCCAGAAATGGTTCCTTTCTATATATAATTTAATTTTTTTCTTAAATTAATTTTTAATATTGGTATATAAGTTTTTGAAGGGAATGGTGAACAAACTTCATGGTGTCTGTCAGTACCTAGTGCTTCAACAACATTACCTTACCATGGTGAGCACCACGGCCCAAACTGTCCCTATTTCCAAGTAATGTGAGCTAAAGGAAAAAAATATCTTAAGGAAAAATAAACATGGAACACAGCACTCACCTCAGGTGGCTTGATCCAAAGACAGTTGGAGTACTTCCATTTATGTGTTTGGTTTTTAGATCAGGACCAAATCTGTGCAGATTAGAGATATATAGCATATGCCAAAGATTGGAGCTACTTCCAGTGTAGAACATCAGGTAGTAAAATCTGGTGTTTCTATTATCCATTCTCTTTTCAAATCTACACAAATACCCTCTGCCTGCCTTTGTCACATATAGTGCAAAAGATGCAAAGATGTAAGACCTGCGATACAGTCACTGGGCTTCAGAATGTTTCCATCTCCAAAGTCGTCATGTCACTTCCAAAAGGTGCATTCAGAGGAGAGTGAGAGTTAGCCAAAAGTAATTGAGAAACACAAAGAATGCAATGAGATAATACTATTTAAAACAGATTGGTCTGCAAGATAAGCTGTATTCTGAGGTCAAAGCCCACAATTTCACAGAAATAGCTGAAATAATAACTTAATGTTGTCTAGTCCCATGTGAGTATTGACTTCTTCTAAGGAGCTGAAAGCACAGGGTTTCCTTGATGATTGAATGGATAATAATGTGTGGCATTTTGTGGTACCCATTGTAGAAAACCTGTTGTCCTTTTACTAGGCAATGCAGCAGTATAAAGCTGTCACAGTAGAGTGATACACCCATGTTACCTGCATGCTTATGGGCTGAATCATAACGTCTGTAATCTGTTTATGTCCGTGCAGTGTCATGCGAATACAGTAAATCAGCCTTAGCATCAGCCCAAATAACCACCTTAAGGCAGTGAGAAGACACAGGCAAAATAGGGAAATAGGTAACAAATGCTGGGCACTGCAGAGCTCTATTTATCTTCAGTGCTAAATGAACAAATAAATAGCTTTTAAAATAACAACCAAAACTTCTTGAATGCAGAAAGGCATCAAAAAGTTACAGGCAAAAATAAGATATTTTTGTATGACCTCTTTGTTAGAATCATACTGCAAAGTAAAATCCTTGTTCCATATCAAAACACATGTTGAGGAAGCTGTGGACACAAAAATAAATAAAAACCTATGTTGCTCCTTGGAAGTAAAAAATAATAATCTCCTATGGGTTGTTTTATTGTGTCTGTCATTGGTATAAGCAAAGGACAGAAACCGATTTGGAAAAATCTAAGAAAAGCTTTCTGCATTATACCTTCAATACTGATGAATCCAGAAAAAATTTCTGCAAGAAATCTCCCCAAAATAGCATGGTCTTGTAATGTCATCACACAAAATCCTAATTAAAAGGAAGATGTCTCCCTTACTGAAAAGTGCACCCACAGTACATCGATGCTTACCATTTCTTTGAACTGATATTAGGAATTACATGATCATGGTGGATCCTGAGAAATGTAACCTGGCTATGAAGTCCAAGAGAAAAAGTGTATGTGTATGAAGAAATCAAAGACTTTAAAGATAACTGCTGTGATGCATGCTAACATGGTAACATTTCAAGGGAAAAGAAATTACTGCTTAGCTAAGCCAAAATTTGATTTTTGATTCAACAAGCAAAGACAAAATGTTTTGATTTTGGAATGTCAAAACATTTCAATTTGATCAGATATATGAAAATTAAATATACTGAACAAAATGTTCTTAACTATTTCCATAGTATTTTTTTTACTGCAATTAGCTTTGACAGATATGAGTGGAGAAAGAATTCAAACTACTAGAATTTCTCATTACATAAACCCACTCTTCTTTACCAATATACATATTCATTAAAAAGGGAGTTTTGTTTCTATTTTAATTAGGTTTATCTTCTTCATTCACATAAGTTTTATCATCTTATTTTCATTTTTTTGCTATTATTAGCAAACAAAAGAAATTGAATCTAAAAATAGGGAAACAAAAGAATTATACAGAGCTTACTTTCAACATGAATATAATCTGATTTATCAGAGTATTGCAAGTAAATGTAAAGTAATTTTTAGAAAGGTATATGACAAATTTTGGTACAACAAAGGAAAAAATCTTAAACTTTCATTCTCATGCCTTTAAAAGGAAGATGTCAAAATTGCATAGTGCTCTCATTTTCCAAGTACTCATACCCCTAAACACCGATACTGAAAGCATGCTGCAGTGATCATTTCTTCCCGCTATAATTTATGCATTGTTATCATTCCTAAGTAGATGTGGGAAATTTATTTGAATACATTGTTAGAGTCTGCAGCTGAGGGATTTTGCTTTTAAAACTCTGTTAAAGAAAAAGAAGGATGAACTGGAAATGTGTCTTATCTCCAGTATACACTCAGTCTTCTCCCTTCAGGGACTCCCAGCAACCAAAGCAGAGCATTGTCTGGAGTGCAGTGAGGATCTGGGACTCTCACCTTTGGACCTTTGGCAATTTGCTCTGAACTTTCTAAACCGTTTGCCTCAGCTGCTTGCTACAGACTATATAAATGGAGGTCCAAGTCAGAAGGCTCATTCTCCCTCTGAGGCGGTAGGGAAGAGGTGAAGAGGGAAGGGAAGGAAAAACAGAGGAAAAGAGAGCAGCAAGAGGGTCTGGGGCTCACCATGGGCCCTGTGCAGCTCTTGCTGCTCTTGCTGCTGCTCAGCAGTGGCGTTCTCACACGTAAGTACTGCCTTTTATATTAGTGCTTTTTGCTGCTTTAATTATGAACCCATTGAAAAAACAATAATGCAGAATTCAACAGGACAATGGCTAATAGAATCAGAGACAGTAAGTAAGTGTGGCAAAGATGTAGTCTCTTCCCTTTGTAGAACTGTGCAATCACAGGAGGATCCCAACGTAGCAAAAGTCACAAATGTTGCATGGTGTCTTGATCAGATTTAACATAGCTTGGAGATACCATAGAGACTTACCCAGCTGTTGCTAACCTATTTTGCGGCAAATGTGAAGACACAGAGCAATAAAGAAAAATGTATTTGGCAGGCAATACTGACATTTGAAATATGATTTTCTGTTAAAGTACCATAGTCATCAGTAATTGTAGTAAAAGAAGTAGGCCAGTAGTTATTTTTCCTAAGATCGGAAAAGACAACCTAGATCAATATGGTGCTGTGGATTGTGAGGTATCCTTGCTTCCCAAGAAGTGGCTTTTTAGAACAGGACACTGTAGCGTTACTTAATACTTCAGGAACCTTAGGGAGGAAAGTGAGTTTGGGGCCAATTATGCAGGCCTGGTTTTATATGAAGATCAAATTAATCATATATATGCCTTTGCTGAACTAACAGTCTGTTGTTGACCAATGTTATACAATTTTAAAGGATGCAGTTGTTTCTAATGTTTATTAATAATGTTATTGCCGTTACTGTTGTAATAGTACTAGTAATAGTATTACTGTTGCTAGTGCTATTACTGTAACTAATGTTACACTCTATTTCTATAGAGTGCTCAACCTTAGAATTCCCAGAATGAAAACTTGGAAAGCGTGCCAAGAATATTGTAAAAAGTGGTGGCATTCATGTGTGATATCCCAAAGAATGACTTAGCATCATATGAATGCAGCAAAGTTTCTAGGTTATAGTTTGTTTTATTTTATTTTAAATAAAGTCATAAAGGACATACCTGAGACAGGTTGGAACAAGTGGTTCTTCTTAAATTGAATAGGCTTCCAATCAGTGCTCTTTTGCTCCAAAGAATGAACTCTCAATATTCAGAAGAGATTTAATAGCAGAGAATTTTAGTATTAATTATTGGAGTTGTCCTTTTTTAAATATACAAAAAGCAAAACATAGCCATACATCCATTATGCAGTATTTTTGTGTGCTCAAATAGACAAATTTTAAAATAAACCATGTTATATAGTATATTTCATCTGTCTACCTCTATGTTTTGTGCCTATCATTTATAAACTTTCTGTTTCACATAACATAGGGCTTTTAGAAAAAATTGTTAACCTAGAAGCTGATCCTTCTCAGTTTAAATCAAAATTATTTTATTCAGTGACTGAAAGATCCTATTCTGTGGTCTTAGTTCACAATATCAAGGCAACTATTGTAACTCTTTAGATTTGACTCTATACTGTCAATGTTAATAGTAGTTTTGTCATTTACATCAGTGTGCCAAACTACATAAAAAGTTGGTATGAATTAAAAAGGTCTTACAATGAAAAGTTAGTATTTCCATTTAAATTTCCATAGCCCTTGTTTTATAGCTATAGACTGCTTTTCCATCTTTTAATTCTTGTTTTTATTCTTTACAGAGGAAGAAACGCCTGAAAGTGGAAATCAAGGATGTTCAAGTAACTGGTTTCTTGCATCTTCTTTTGTTATCTTATGTTGCTATATTAACTGAATACATCTCAAAGCTTGACTTTTCCTATTCCATATATCTCTTACCCTGAAATAACTGAAACAAAAGTGATTGCAATAGTCTGGTCTCTTGCCGTTTATTTTGGGTATTTAATTATCAATAAGGCTTGGTTCAAAGAACTTCAGAAGTTTCCTAAGATCAGAGAAGCTGAGATTGTGTTTATAAACTTTTAAAAACCTCCCTTTGAGAAGTTACTTTCTGTTGTATTGTTGATTTCTTAACTGCTAGGTGTAAATTCCTTAATCTAGAAATCCTTGTTTATCAGATATGAAGCTTTAGCAATGAGGTTATCTATACCACACTTTACCACGGGCTGAATCTCACTTCTCATTTGCCCTTCAGAGTGGCTGCTAAACCCACAGAATTGCAGCTGGATATCTAGCTAAATACCTGTAGAATAATTTATCAACTCTGTCAGCAAGGACAGCGATTTCTTTAAACAAGTCAAGACTCAGGAAATGCTGACTTCATGCCCTATCTTTGTAATGAACTCTGACTGGCCCTGACTGCTTGGTTAGATACATAATGTTCCACCATAGGGTCAAAGTACCAGCTGAGTTGTTTTGTTCTTTGTCCCTTTGGAACTTCAGGGTATTTTTCCCTTGTTGCTTTAGCACCATCTCCAGGCAATTTGGTTTATTTCAGCTGCCTGAACCAACTCGACGACTTCTGGGCTTCATTGCCAATTTCTTGTGTATTTTTGATATAATAAATTATTTGTTATTTGCATTTGTAATCTTATCATTTCCCTGCTCCTTTACTATTTATTTCTGTTTAAAAGCAGGAAATGAAGCAATAATTAACCTTTTGGCTTTAGCATAGTAGATGCTGGTGTTGCGAAAATTTCTGAGAACACACAGTTAAGCAGCATTATGGTCCAGGATAGCCAAAAGTGACAGGGATAATGTTGTATTTTTTATAGGAGTTAATTTTAAGGTTAATTAGATAACTTAATTTAGTTTTCAAATGTTTGTAAGATGCTAATTGCTGTAGGATAGCTAGTATTAATTATGTTATTTCTGTTTGGCAATTACATGAAAGTAATTAAGTTAAAACACTATTCAAGTATGTAAAGCTTTAAAAAGTGATAGTACAAGGAGGAAATATGTGATTTATAATAATATTCTATTCACTCTAAGTATGCAATTCTGTGACTTAAATGACAAGATAACATTACCGTCAGCCTCTGACAAAACAAATATTAAAAAGGAAGGGTAAGTTACATTCATTGCAGGTATAGCCAAGCAAAATAATGCAGATCTGATGGTAGACATGTGGGTTTACACCAAGGTGACTTAAACATTTTTTCTCTATAAAAGTAGATCAGAAATCTAATATGTTCTGGCAGTCCCAAATAACCACAGAGGAGCAATTTAGGAAATTGCTTTTCACTCAGCATCACAACAGCATCACAATCCCATAAATGCTCAGTCTAAACAAAGAGGACAGTACTTCTGGTTCAGATAGTCCTAAACTACTCTAACACAGTCACTTAAAATGCCCAGTTTAGTTTAAAACTATGCCTGCAGTTATAATGGAAGTAAGTTGCAATTGAGGACACCATTTGGCCTGTATTATGCATTTCATACATCAAAAGAATCACAGAATCACAGAACGTTAGGGATTGGAAGGGACCTCAAAAGATCATCTAGTCCAATCCCCCTGCCGGAGCAGGAACACCTAGATGAGGTTACACAGGAAGGCGTCCAGGCAGGTTTTGAATGTCTCCAGAGAAGGAGACTCCACAACCTCTCTGGGCAGCCTGTTCCAGTGCTCTGTCACCCTCACTGAGAAGAAGTTTCTTCTCAGATTTAACCTCCTGTGTTCCAGCTTGTGTCTGTTACCCCTCGTCCTATCATTGTTTGTCACCGAGAAGAGCCTGGCTCCATCCTCGTGACACTCACCCTTTATATATTTATAAACATTAATGGGGTCTCCCCTCAGTCTCCTCTTCTGCAAACTAAAGAGACCCAGCCCCCTCAGCCGCTCCTCATAAGGGAGATGCTCCACTCCCTTGATCATCTTTGTAGCCCTACGCTGGACTCTCTCCAGCAGTTCCCTGTCCTTCTTGAACTGAGGGGCTCAGAACTGGACACAATATTCCAGATGCAGTCTCACCAGGGCAGAGTAGAGGGGGAGGAGAACCTCTCTCGACCTACTAACCACCCCCTTCCTGATACACCCCAAAAGAAGATCTTATATCCCTGTATTTGGCACTTAACCAAAATCTTTTTTCTTTATGTCTCTATTACCACCTTTATTCCTGCCTGTAGGATTTAAAATTACAGTTGAATTGCCTCTGATAACAACAAGGACAGATTTAACACAGGTGAAATTGAGTCCTTTGAGGAAGCCCAATACATTTTGGGGCTTGCTTTGATAAAAAAGAGATACATGTCTTCAAATACTCTCTCCTGCCTTTTTCTTAGATGTAACTTAATGCTTTTGCCTTTTTCTGGATGCTCTTCTTATAACTAAAGTTTACCTCCATTAAAAAAAACATACTCTAGTAAAATTTGCTGATCTAATAAGTGAATTAAAGGAGATCATGTGTCAGGAGTGTCTGGGGCAGAAAAATGCTCTGTGAAAAAGCTACTGAGGAATGCTAGTTTTGGTGTTCTGTCTCTTTCTGTGTTTGTTTGCTTTCAGTCTCATGTCAGATGGAAAAATCTAAGCTGAAATGAATCATTTTATTACCAATTCAAAAACTAACGTTTGATTGCTTTTATTTAGAAGCAATAGGATCATTTTTAAAACAGTTCAACATCTTTAAATTTTCTCATGTTTTTATCGTTAACTTTAATGGGGCATGATGTGAAGGCCAGATAGGGTCATATTATCAGATCTCATCAGACAGAACAATGGACATAAAAACTTACAATGTCATCGTCTTCCCCCCACCACGCCCCTGCCCCAAGTTTTCTCTGAGCTATAATTTATGCTTCAGAAAGTATTCAGCTGATGCGAAGGCATTACTGCTTTGTCTGAAAGCTCTTCCATAGCAAATATAAAAGGAAATGGTGGGAGGATTCTCATGCTTCCTTTATATGTGACATTAATTTTAGTTACACTTTAGTTAAGTGTGTATTGTAAGGATCTACATATGCATATTCTACTCAAATAATACAAATACTTTTGTTTTTTTCTAATTGCAGAAGATGCAATCAGATTTAAACACCTCAGAAAATATGTTTACTCATATGAAGCAGAAACGTCAAATGGCATCACGGGAACGGCAGATTCTCGAAGTGGTTCTAAGATCACTTGCAAGGGAGGGAAAGAAGAGTAAGTACAACCCATTGGGAATGTATACTGGTTAACATGGAAGCTGGCAGCTGAGGGGCATCCTTCAGTGTTTTTCCAAAAAAAAGTCAGTCTTTTGAAAGGCACATGTTGAGAGTCCTGAAGACTAAGTCCTCCCTGTCCTAGACAGAAGGCACTGAGGATGGCAGAAGTCCTTCATACCACTGCACTAGTGCATTTCAATCCTGATCTGGTTGTACTTTTACATGAGAGAGGGGGAAGACCTGATACTTCAGTTTTCCTTGACTCCCAGGCTGAGTCTATCAGTGTCCATCAAACAGTTCTAGAGTTGAACAGAAACAGCTCATTGATGCCATGAAGACCACTTGATAGCCTATTGAGGGTAACAGTCAAGTCATGATCAGAGCTCTAGAAGCAAAAGGTGCCATGGGCCATTAAACTGCCTAGTGTCTCTCCATCTTGCCCAAAATGTTCCCATTATGAATTTTTTTTCTGAAATGGAGTAACTGAGGAAATTATTTTTTATTTAGCACACACTGTTCTGACTGAATCTAAACACTGACTCAAGTTTTCATACAGTTTTTCTGGTACTATAAATTTTCAGAACCTAAGTTGCTTGTTTACTGTGTATATACTACACTCCATGCCATTAGCCAGGCAATTACCTGCTTTTGTATCTTCTCCCTCAAGTTACCTTAACCTATTTAGAGTAGTTTGGAATCTTTTTCAACAGCTGCAGGCAGAGTGATTCTGACACTTTACCAAACCCAAGGAAGACCATATTCTCAAAACTGGATGATTCTGGAAATGTGACAATGAAAAAAAGATAAATACATAGTATTTGTGTTTTCAGGTTGAACTGGAGGTACCACAATCATGCCACTTCATCCTGAGGACAATGCATTGCTCCCTGAGGGAGACATTTGGTGTTGACACAGAGGGAAGGGCCATGCTGAAAAAGTCAAAGAACTCAGAGGACTTTGCAAATGCCATGTCCAAGTAAGCAATATCAATTATCAACAACCAGTTCATCAACACTTATAACCTTAACAATGAACAGTCTGTAATGTTACAGTCCACCCTGACTATGTTTTTTTCCAGGAATAGAAAATATTTCATGATAACATGGTAGATTTGTAAGCTGGTTCCTAAGCAAAATTCTCCCTGATAAGATTTAGAGCTAACTTGGCGTGGTTCTCATTTGCTAGTAGAGAAGGGTTTTTTTCCATCCAGAATTTTCACCTGGAATATCTGTCATTTATATCATTTACATCAGGAAACTAGTGGGTAGTCTTCTTAAAGATTATTGCAAGTGGAATGTTCCTTCTTGTAAGCAAATTCTCAAATGGCTGTCTGCAGTCATTTTAAGATAATTTTCCTTTGCTGATATGGTACAAAGACTGTGCTATAGAAGGGCATTTAAGACTGAAGTCCAGGTTTCCTATCATGATCTTCAGTGACCTGTGCAACTTATCTTTTCCTTATTTATCTGCTTTCGTAACTTATTGATACTACTCCCTCCACCCAACTAGTCTTCAGTGCCTGTCAGTACATGGTTTAGTCATGCACCTTCATGCTTGTTTCAATGCCTCTGTATCCACTCCATCTTGTTTTACAAACCATAGATCTCAAGACAGCTTAAGACAGCACAATTAAGTTTTTATTTAAAGACTGCCACAGTTAGAGAATCCTTCCCACCATTTTGTAGCCTTTTGCAGTAGTTAATAATTACCTCATTCTAAAAATTTTCTCCTCTCTAAATTTGTGCAATTCCAACTTCCAGCCATTGGTCTTGGTATTTGCTTCTCCTTAGATGATGTAGTCTGGTGATATCGGAATGTTCATGGTCAGGACTTCACTGCTTTAGTAGTAATACTCCGTAATAGTAACAACAGTGAATAGTAAATAATGGTGGACCAAGATAAACATGTTGCTTTAGCTGTAGCCCAGCCATTTATTGGTAACATATTCTTCACTGGGTGACTTTAACATGATTTTATACTCATGTTGGGGATTTTTTTTGGCAGACATGAGCTCAAATTCAGCATTCAGGATGGAGCAAAAGTCAAGCTGTATCCAGAGAAGGATGAACCTCTGAATGTACTGAATCTCAAGAGAGGGATCATCTCAGCTCTACTTGTGCCAACAGAAACAGTAGAAAATGAAAAAACAATTTCCATGGTAGGTATTTTGAAAAGCATTCACCTTATTTTCTTAACAAATGGAAGTACCCTCACCCAGTAGTGTTACTCTTGAAAATAATTTTCAAAATATTTGGAAATTCAGATGAGAAAGGGTGTCTTTTAGCTAGATCAGAAAATGTCTGACAGCATGAACTAAGACACTGACTTTTTTCTTCTTTCCAGGATACTGTATATGGGAAGTGTGACAGTGAAGTTGAATTCAAATCTAGAAAAGGAAATGTTGCAGAGGATATTTCGATTAACAGGGATCTGAAAGCCTGTGACAACTTCAGTCCCATCAGAGATTATGTCAGCCCTATTGCCATTGTAAAAGGACTAGTAAGTATACATTAAAAATTCTATGTTATAACATTTTTCACTACATCACTTAAAATTATAAACAACTACTACAAGTAAATTTTGTATTTATCTTCTAAAAGCTTAAATAGTTTTTCTGCACCCTTGTGTTACATCAGATTGTTGGCAGTCAATAGAGAAAAACAGATGCAAAGAAAGAGTGCAATTACCTTCTTTCATGTTCTTCTCATTATTTTTTAAAGAAGAGTTTTTCATAGATTGGAGTTGGTACTGTTGATTGCATGATAACCTATCAGATAATGTCCAAACTTTTAACTTCGTAGATCAAAATTTTCTACATTGCCACTTCATGTAAAACAGCACAAAAACCCTGATGTATATGTGATGTGCAGGAGAAGTGCATTCTAAATGCCCCAAGGTGAATAGTTTGACATGCTGTTCAGGCTGCCTGTGAATCCATAATGATCAAGTGCAGTTGCTTGCATGAATATTGGCAAATTTCTTCCTGGTATCATGGCATCTGTACTTCTGAGTGTTTTCCCTCAAAAAAAAAAAAAAGGATTTCACATCATGCTAAAAACCCCCACATTTTATAATTTCTGCCTGTTTTACAGCTTGCTGTAGAAATCTTTAAAATGTGTATAATAAGAGTGAAATTAAAAAGAGCATCAGCTGTTATAAAGGGCCTGAACTACTCTAAAAATTACAAACCAGTTTCTATGAAGGAGTCCTTTGTTGTAGGCAGCAGGGGATCAGTCGTGAAGTAACTGCTAAGCCAGACACCTCAGTAAGGCCTGAGGGAAAATTTCAGTGGGATTTTTGCCTGTGAAGAGACTTAAAGCTAGAGATTGATGCTGGCACAATTTTGTCTTTGTATGAGAATGATTCCAGTTATGCACCTTTATTTCTATATGCAGTAACTGTTAATATTACAGGAAAACCATGGCAGCCTTTAAAACTATGTTTCTTATTCTATTCAGTAAAATTTCTGCCAAACTATTTATTTTACAGAACATCCCATTATCTACCCTTCTAAGAAGCACTCAGTTCTGTCATTACAATATTGATGCAAAGAAAAGGCATGTAAGAGATGCTGTCTGCAGTGAAAAACATCTGTTTCTGCCTTCCTCTTACAAGTAGGTTGCTCACTATTTATCAATACCCTTTCTTCATAAATATTCCTTTTGAATGGTAATGTATCACATTCTGCCCTGACTTAATCCCTAAATACTTATGTAGAAGGTATGGGAAGACCCCTCAAAGGTCCTTAAACTCAACTAAAGTGCTAAATTTTGTTTGCCAGAAATCGCTATGGTGTGATGACAGAGGTCAACCAGACACTGAAGCTTGAAGATACCCCGAAGATCAATAACAGAAATTTTGAAACAGGTATAGCTGTAATTCTCAATAATACAAGTACAAAATATAAATACAGGTGAAATATAAGGATATAATTTTTTTTAACAGTAAATTAATTAACGATGCAGTTGAAGGGACCAAAACAACTCATATTTTTTAATGAAATGTCATCAATTTAGTCAGGAAAAACATTGGAGTATAAAACTTTAAAAATGCTTTGTAATTTTAAATAATCTTTGTCTTTCCATTTTATTTTTTAAATTAGTCTTCGTAATTAAAAATTATAATTTACTTGGAAAGTAATTTTAATCTTATTGGAAATGTGCTTAATGATCCCTTTTTAGCTAACCATAATTTCTTATGCAACTTTTAGCTTCAGCTGCCAAATGTAAAAAGTCCACAATTGCTATACATTTGGTTCTGAAACACTTCTTTGAGATGCAGTTGTTATTCCTAGTCATAACTTATGTCTCCTAAGATATATTCATTAAAAGTTGAAAAAGCAAACTATGCTAATACAAAAGGTGGTAAGGAATCATCTTCATAAAAATATAAAGAATCTATGCAAATAGGTATTATTATTAATTTTTGGGGAGAATTACATTTAAATCCCATTCCATTCTTTTTAGAAACTCTTCAGATGTTCAAAAATTTTCACATAAAACAATCTACAGAGTTTATATTGAATGTATGAGAGAAGGTAAAAATTAACATAGCTCCTTGATAATAACATAAAGAATGCAATTTATTTTAACTGCTAGATGAACTGGAAGAGAAAGGACTTGCATTAGAAAGTACAGATGCCAAATTTCCCAGGCAGGGGGATACTGTTCTGAAAACCCTTCAGGAACTGCAGAAACTTACAGCCTCCCAGCAGAACCAGCAGAGAGCAAAACTCTTTTACAGATTTGTTTCTGGACTTAGAAATTTACACAACAGCACTCTTGGCTCTCTTGTACCAAAGATGATGGAAACTTCAAGGTATGTTACAACAGCTCATTGTGCAAGTACACCCCGTGTCAATGCCACGGCAAATCCATTCTAAAGTTTATGACTTGATGCAAATGGTTTTAAATAAGAGGTTAATTAGATGTTAAGAGTGTCTTTCAGAAAGATAAGTATCAGAATTATTTAGAGAGAGAAATAAGGAAGAGGGAGTAAAACCTGTGGATTTCACATTTTTCTATCAGAAATGTTTAGTTGTTAATTGCAACTTGAACATCAAATATACGAGAAAAGTATGAGAATTCAAACAGATCTGAAAGTTCTAGCCTTTTATGAAGAACTAAGATTGTATTGATCATTCCCCATCAAAGCTTCCAAGCTTATTGGAGAAGCTGAACTATAAATTAGTGTATAACATAGCCAAGTACAGGTTTTTTCTCTGTCACCATCCCAAGTGTGTATGCCAGACACAATCCTATGGATATGTTAGTATACCCAAATATCTTTCATGTAGTTTTGCTCAAGGACAATGACTGTAATTCCAAACTCAAAGTCTGACTTACAGCAAAGAACACAGTTTTGAAAGTGAGATTTTTGGAGACATGGAAGGGCACAATTCTTTGGTCTGACCCTGCCCTCCACTCCCCACCCTTACTCTACTGCCTTAGCTGGACTCGAGTAGTTTACATATACTTTATGTCCTCAGTCTGCAAAGGGACTGGAGCCTCAGCCTAATTCAATATATTATATTATAATACTTAAAGTTGTGATAAAGTCTGTTCTGGAGAAAAAAAAGATATGTCTGTGTAATTATAGTATTGTTAATACTTTATTGTTGTTCATAGCAAATCATGTTATCATCATAACTTGTAAAACAAGAAGCGTCTTTTTGATAAACAATTGTGTGATTTGCTTCCAGTCACACATAAGCATACATCATTTACATTAAAAAACCTCAATAAACCTGACAAGTGTTTATTTCAGACGTGCAACATGCAGTGATAACTGCAAACAGGGAATTAATTAATCAAAGTAATATTTTTTCCTTTCAGTTCCATCACAGTTCAGGCCCTGATTCAGTGTGGGACTCCAGAGTGCTATGGTGCAGTCCTTCAAATACTGAGAACTGGAAATGTGAATCCACTTGTGGTAGACCTGGTCACATATACGCTGGCACTATTGCCTTCTCCAACTCCGGAAAGAATACGGGAAATCCTTTCCATGGCCCAGTATCAGCCAAGTAGAGCTTCTTTTTATGGCTTGAGTCATTCTGTTACTAAGTAAGTAATGATAGCATGCAATTGTACAAAATAACTTCAAGAAAACATTACAATGCTTAGAGTAAACCCTAAGGTTAGTCGCCTTTTGAGGATTTTTTTGTTATTCTCATGGATTTGCTCTTTGAGAATAAAAAATAAATAGACATTATCCATTTTCTCCTTTAGTTTCTAATGTGTTTCTCTATTTCCTTAGATTCTACAATGAGAAGAAGATTGTGACAGAAGAAATAACAGATGTTGCAGACTTCATGGTATCACTGCTTGGCACTGATTGTTCTGGAGAAGATGAACTCACATACCTCACACTTCGGGTATTTTTATTCCCTTCTTTTCTTATGCAGGCTATTATTTTAATGAGTGGTGAATTCATTATTCTGCTTCTCTTGGTGGGGAAAATTGGTTATCATCTTTCTGTGTTTTCATCACTGACAGGCTATTGGAAACATGGGTGCAGTAATGGAGAAAGCTAAACCCAACCTGAAATCTTTTCTTAAGACATGTATCAGAAGTGAAGCTGCATCACTTTCAGTTCAGAAAGCAGCCATCCAGGCATTCAGGAAAATGACTGTTACTGAAGAGGTAAACTGAGTCACAAGAACCAGCATAAACTGTCTTCAGTCCACCTTGACTGTCCACAGAAGTCATTGAATATGAGAAAAAATTCCTATTATTTCACAGTTTTCCTATCTGTGTTTTAGCTGTCTCCAGCATTTTTTAGAACTTCTTTAGTTTATTTAATTTCCATCCACATATCTGAGAAGTTCTGCAGACTTCTGACTTAGTGGGTGTTGCTCCTTTGGGATGCATTTGCTTTGTATAGATAGTCTGAGTTTAATTGAGAAGTTTGGATCTGTTCCTGTTAGAGCATCTTTTTTAAAGTGGTTTTACCTAAGGAATTACTCCAGATTTAGATGGATTTAACTAAGAAAAAATCAGGGCCCTATTTTATACTGGCATTTTGTTGTCGTTGTTCTTAATAGTACTAGTTAGATTTATGTTTACATTACAGAGATACTGAAACACCTCCTACAGAATGGGTGTCACTATACAGAGCACTTCAGCTTAGTATATTGAAACAGTTTCAATATCAAGATGTTTCTACTCTAAGAGACATGTTCGCATTTCCAGACAAGGCTTAACGAGTCTGGGAGCGTGGAAACACCTGAAGTTCACATCTTCAGGTTCAGTTTAATAAAAAAAATATATTTTTTTAAATTATAATTTATTTTCAAACTTTTTAAAATTTTCCCACAGCAGAAGATTTTGAACACCTTCTTTTCCTAAAGTGAATGATCATTTTTACCCAATTTGAGAATTTGTCCACAGACCAGAGCACTTCTGCTTTCCAACAATCAAAACTCAGTATTCTAAACAAAAATGTAAACTTTCAGATATAGGATAAGAAACTTAGTTTTAATAAAACCATAATTTCTATGACATTTTCTATCAAAAGAAACTTTATTAAAATAGCTTCAGTTAAACATTTTCGGTTGGTTATAGAAATAAGGCACAGAAATTATTACATGGTCCTGAAAATTACATCCTGGAAATTTTTTCACCCTATATATTCCCAGAAGAGTTTAACAATATAATTTACTAGCCAGCTTATCAGTGCAAACCTTTCTCTATTTATATAGGACTGTTCAGCACTTCTGAAAGCTTTCCAAGAAGGGGATGCACCTACAGACAAACGCCTAGCAGCCTATCTCATGCTGATGAAAAATCCTTCCTCAAGTGATCTCGCAAAGGTTTTGAGAGTCCTCACAAAGGAGAAGAATGAGCAAGTGAAAAGCTTTGTTGCCTCACATATTGCCAACATCCTGGACTCTGAAGAAGTAGGCATTGAAGAGTAAGTAAAATTTAGTTATATACTGGTCTCGGGAAGAACAAAGTTCTGACCATAATTGAATATTTAGCAGTGCTTTTTTTTTGATTGGGTTTCTTGTTTGTTTGTTTTCATTGTTTGAGCAAGCATATCAGTTGAGTAAATCTATGGTTTTGTCAGAGCAGTGCCAGCTTACAGTCTTTCATTTAAGTCTTATTTTTACTGCAAAGAGCTAGCTATTTACAACCACCTGAGTTGTATCAATGTCTGCAAGTGACTCAAGAAATCCCTCAACTAAGATTATATATGCTTTTTAATTAATACTAATTGCATTTACATTGCTATCCTCTTTCCTAGTCTAAAAAGCAGAGTTGAAGAAGCTCTGAAAGGAGACGAGCTTCCAACAGCCAAAGATTTCAGAAAATTTTCACAAAATTATCAAATTTCAAAAAGAGTTTCCATACCTGGAGTTGATCCTGTCTCTGCCAAAGTAGAGGGAAATGTGGTATTTGAACCAAACAGCTATGTTCCTAAAGAGACTATGCTGAAAACCACCCTGAGTGTGTATGGATTTGGCCCAAGCGATCTCTTTGAGGTACAACAATTATCAAAATCTTTTCCTAGTATGCAGCTGTTTTTTTCTCTTCTCTGTTTACTTATAGCAACTTTCTCTGAATAATGTATTGTTTTTACAAGCTTTGGGAGAAATCTAAAGATCACTATGCTTACAAGGGGACTTTCATTTGATCTCAACGGGCTTTAGAGCAAGACGTCCGTTACGTGATTGATGTCACTTGCCACTGACTGGATGGACGACCCTATTGGAGTTATTAAAGGCCTCAGCTAGGGTAAAATGAACCCATCTGTAACAAATTGACTTCATGCTAATGAATCATTACTGGCACACTGAAGTACTCATAGTAGATTTTAAGTCAGATACAGCCTCTGTGTAGGTTTTTTGTTAGACCTCACCACAGAGATAAAATTAATTGTAAGACCTAATGTTCAGTATCTTCCCTTGGGATTCGTAGACTTGTAGGATACACTTTAAATGTATTGTTTGTTCCCCAGAGAGTCTGTTTGTTGTAAAGGTCCAAAGAATTGGGGGAACAGTCTCATTTATTGCCTTGTCCTGTTCATTTCAGCTTGGCTTGGATGGAAGGGGATTTGAACCAACTCTGGAAGCTCTTTTTGGAGAAAAGGGATTTTTCCCAGACACCGCAAGCAAGGCCTTGTACTGGGTTGATGGCAAAGCACCAAAGCAGGTTTCCAAGGTGCTGTTTGACTATTTTGGTTACCCCCAGGATGGCAAGCAGGATCAGGTACAACTTGAAAATATTCTCAGTGCAGCACATCATTCCTGTCTTTACACAATAATTACACCATTTCCCTCTTTACTGTACATAAGACTTTCTCTCTGGTAAGCTAAAATAGAAATCCTTAATACTATTTAACGATGTTTTTTCCATAATTGTGTGTGGGAAGAACCTTTGTCTGGAGACAGATCTGTAAGAAGTGCATATGCAAATCACTAAGTAACTGTTTTACATATATGATCTTACAGATTTTTCATAAACCTGTTTTACTACTTTCTGACTGTATTTTCAGGATGTCATGAAAGGAATAATGCTTAACCTTGAAAAATTGATAAAAGAATGGAGCAACAAGGAAGTTCCTGAAGGAAGAGCATATCTGAAAATCCTGGGAGAAGAACTTGGGTACATGAAACTCAATGATTTCAAACTGGTGGGAAGCATGATTATAAAGACCATTAAAACTCTTCAGACTATTCCTGAAATGGTACGTTTCTGATGCACAAATGTATGTTATTAATTTGGGGTTTTCTACAATATTTTTTTGACATTTAGGTTAAGTTTATCTATGATGTAAATAATGGATATTTGATATCAGCATGAAAATAAAATTATTTAAAATAAAATATTCAGATCTAGTCTGAAGTTCTCTGCGAAACCCACGAAGATTCCTGAATAACCAAATTGAGTCCTCCTGGAAAATGGGTGAGGGGAAGGAAAAAGAAGTATTCAAATCTTATTGTATGATTGAGATATCTATTGGAACAGTACTCAAAATCTTATTGTGGGCCATTATGTTATACTAATAAATTTCTAATTGTGAAAATGTATATTAATATTAAGCAATAATTCATCATGTTAGAAAGAAAAGGCGATGTAGTACAGTTCAAGAATATTTGGTAAAAGCCTTATTCCATTGAAGTAAATAAATGGTTTGCCATTGACTTTGGGGAAGCCAGAATGTTACATGTTACCTAAACAACTTCACCTTTGTATGTGTATGTTAAGGTAGATGATCTGTGTGTATCAAGGTAGGAAATAAAATCTAATATTCATTTCAAACTGAGATCTCAATAAACAGTCTTTAGTACTTTTTTTGAAGCAAGGAATCTGCAGAAATTAGCTTCTGTACTCCATATGAAATCTTATTATTATAGAGCTACGTTCATCCCATGATCAATTTTTAAAGTACAAAATGTACATATTTCAAAGTGCAGATTTGTTATGTTCATTTCCTTGTTGATTCACAGATTGCACAAGCCATCTCAAAAGGTGTTGACAGGGATTTGTTTGTTCACTACATGTTCATGGACAATGAGTTTGAGCTCCCAACGGGAGCAGGTTTGCAACTGAAGTTTGCCTTGTCTGGAGTAGTGACACCTGGGGCCAAAGTAGCTGTGAAGCTCCACCAAAAAAGTGTAAGTCTCTACAGCTGTCTTTATTTTGTCTCCTCCCAGCAATCTACAATCTCATTTAGGGATAAAACTAAAACACGAGAAGAATTTTAAAGACTGCAAAGTACTCTTGAAATGAAAAAACAACTTATTAGAGGTTTCCAGTTAATTTGTGGATAGCATTTACATTAAATTAAGAAGCAATACATATAATAAATTATGAGACATAATAAAATGTATTAATTAAAAGTGGTTTTAATCACCCTTTCAAAAGTAATCCTTTTAATCCCTGTTTATTTCTCTCTCCCTGCTCTCAAATGAGAGTGGTATAAAAACTAGAGCTAGAATTTGCTCTTCAAACCAAACAGTTAATAAAAATTTTGATGTGGCCAATTCAAAGTGGAAATTTTTATTTTCAGTTAAAAGAAATATTTAAAATTGAGTTAAGGGAAACTTGTTTTGATCTGAAAGGAAACATTTTAAAATTGTAAAGATTAAAGAGCTAGTGACACAAAATTAATTATCTGATTAAAACTTAAAAAAAAAAAATTTCCATTCTTTTTTCCAGTTTTAGTAGCTATTTTGATCTCATTTAGTTAATATTTTATGTAAATTTCTCAGTTCACCTAAACTTTTAATTTTCAACCATACACACAATTTAAGGAGAAATAAAAAGATCTGTCCTCAAATTTAATACTGGTTACCTTTTAGTTACCTTTAAAATCTTTTCCAGAATTTTGCATTCTGTCCTTTCTTTCTGTAATGGCCAAACCAAAGCTTGAAAATAAGCTGTTTTCTGTTTAGAGAAATTCCAATCTTGGATCCATTTATTTTTTGTCAAATAGTTTAGTCATTGTTCTTGAAAATTACTTTTTTTTTTACAATGGAAAAACTGGCTCTTTGCTTCATATTTAAAAATACATGCAAGTAATTTCATGTACAAAATCTTTCTGAAGCATGCGTATTCTTACATCAAAGTAGGCAAGGTTTATTGGTGTTATCAGCTTGCTGTGTTTGTTATGTCGCGGTTACCACTTATGTGACTTGGGATCTGATTTTTTTTATAGCAAAATCAATTATGCAAAACCTACCTTTAGGTTATCAAAATATTACATTTGTTTTCTAAAACCACTAAGAAGAATATTGGGCAAATAAATACACCATTTTGTTTTTGTTAAATAGATGCAGGCAGAACTCATTGCTAAACCTTCAGTAGCAATTGAGTTTGTAACACACCTGGGCATAAACATGCCTGAATTTGCTAGAAGTGGCGTGGAGATGAATTCTAATATATTCCATGAATCTGGAATTGAAGCACGTGTTAATATGAAAGCTGGACGGCTGAAATTCAGCATTCCTGTTCCAAAGACTCCAACAAAGCTTCTCAGTATCAGGTAATGAGAACTGAATGAGAACTTGCAAGGCTATGTTCTTCCCTTCTCTCTTTGGTTTTTATTGTGATGGAATTGAGAGGCTAGGGCAGGCATGGAGACACTTTCAGTTCAGAAAAATTCCAGACATTGTAAAACTGGGACAGCTTCTTTTGTCAGATAAGCAAATAGCCCAGATAAGTGGCGACTGCGAGTTGAGGCTTTAATTTTTCACTACTTTCTGAAGTTTTCAACAAGATTCTCACAATTTCTGTTATTTTGTTTTCTTTCACATAATTTTTTTATAATAGCAATGCCTATTTTTAGATTTAATTTAAATCAACTACTTACATTAATTTTATAGAGGATAAATGGCTCAATACACAGAATTATAATTATCAATTATAATACTTACAATAATAAACCACTTGATCATTTAACCTCCGAAGGTTATTTCGTTAAGACCCTAATGTAATAAATTATTTATATTCAGAAAGTAACCTACTTAACAGGACAGTGTCTGAACACCTGTCCTGGGAATAAATGTCTCACTTTTCTGTTCTAGCAATACGCTGCATTTGGTATCTCCAGCCAAAACTGAAGAGATTCCATCTATAATTGAGAACCGAGAAACCTGGACTTCCTGCAAGCCTTTTATTCCTGGTCTAAATTTCTGCACCAAATTATTGTACTCTAATGCCAGTGCCACAGAAGCAGCTCCATATTATCCCTTGACTGGAGAATCCAGGTAAGTCATATCAGCTTTAACTATATTTATTTTGTGTTAACTAATCTTCCTCTTAGGGCTTAGTATCTACACTACACTTTTGCATAAAGCTTAAATCTTTAAAAATAGACTAGCAGGAGCAGCTCAGAAAGAAAGCTATTGAGAGCTGTGTGACTTCTCCTGTTTGTGGGGACAGACAAAATAGTTATTTACAAGACATTTGTTTACTCCTTCTTTAGATTTGAAGTTGAAATAGTGTCCACAGGTGAAGTGAAGGAATACTCTGTAAGTTCAAACTATGACCTGCAGAGAGAAGGAATTGACCTAATAGACACCTTAAAGTTTGCTGTCCAGGCAGAAGGTAAGAGCCTGAAAAATCAAATGGTTTATCTCAATTTTGAACTGTGTCACTTAATGGGAAAAATATTTGTATTAGTAAATCATAGTAGAATTCTTTACAGTAAAAAACAGAATACCATTTTCACACCTAAACAAGCCAACAATTATAAGGAAAAGCTGAGGGAGCTGGGTCTCTTTAGCTTGGAAAAGAGGACTCTGAGGGGTCACCTCATTAGTGTTTATTAATATGTAAAGGGCGAGTGTCAGGAGGAAGGAGCCAGGCTTTTCTCAGTGATAGCCAATGACAGGACAAGAGGCAATGGGTGCAAGCTGGAGCATAGGAGGTTCAACCTGAACATGAGGAAAAACTTTTTTACTATAAGGGTTACAGAGCACTGGACCAGGCTGCCCAGAAAGGTTGTGGAGTCTCTTTCTCTGGAGACATTCAAAACCCGCCTGGACACGTTCCTGTATGACCTGGTCTGGGTGATCCTGCTCTGGCATAGTTGGACTGGATGATCTTTCGATGTGATTCTGTGTGTGTGTGTAACACTTTAACTTGCATTTCACTTTATATACGCAATCCCAGTGCAAGATTTTCATGATCAGAGGCTGATTATTTTTTCCTAAAAATGCTTCCCCAGGATTTAAATAAAAGTGTGATGCTGATGAATGAAAGCAAGGAAGAGGATAAGTTAATGCATTCTATATAAGCAAGAGAAAAATACCATTTCTGATGAAATATGGAAGTAAAGCGTGCAAATTGAGAAGAACTGCATAAACAGCAAATTTTTCAAATCTATGGGATGACAAGTTTACATAACAAAAGTAGTGATGAGATTAGTGGATCAGCCCATGGTGGGATCCAAAAAAATGACCCAGTCTGTGATTCAAACTCACCAAAGATTGCATTAGAACTTCAGGGTGATATAATTTCAAGTTGATCCTTTGTTAGTCTCTATATAAGAAAAGTCCAAACAAATTGTGAGTAACCAAAGTACATTGTATTTTCCAGGTGTAAAGCAGCATGAGGCCGCATTGACCTTCAGATACAACAGAGACAAAAACATTTTGACCAGTGATGTCCACATTCCAGATATTGATGTTGACTTTGGTACAAGCTTCAGAATTACTGATGAATCCACTTATGGGAAGAAAGCATATACCTTTGTCTTAGACTTTAACAACAAGAAGATATCTGAAGTTACTCTTACTGGCCAGATAAGGTAACTCAGAAAACCACTTTGACTTTTACAGATACCTTTGAATAAGATAGCTGAGGATTTTATTGAAGGTAGAAATGTTTGGGAAATTTTATCTTATTTTGGAGTAATTGCTTATATAAAGAGACATATAAACCTGTGATTCAAACCCTTTCTAAAAACTGTTGAACTATTTTATTTGTAGTCCATCACATATACATGAAATAACTACGTCTTAATACACCAGCTGATCTTTCTTACTCTGTGTATATATATATAATTTGTATTATAAGTTCCTTGAGCTAATTCTTCCATGTTTGCACACACATGATTACAAGGAGGACATTGTCCTAGTGTTATTACAGGTGTAACAATCCAAGGATATAAACAAGGCAAGGTTTGTTCAGAGAGGTATTATCTTTCCCTGGATATGGTTGGCTCTAAAAAAAGTTATTACATCTCCCCATGAAGAAATCTAATGGCACTCAATAAGCAGCAAAACCAAAAATAACTGAGAGCTTCCTGTAAAAATTCCCACGCTTCACGATGAGAATATTTCCGGGAACATCTACAGGGGAGCTAACAAAAATGTTCAGCCTGCCAGGGTTTCTAAAATTGTCTGCCTCACAAGCCCATAGTGAAATGAGCTGATCACATTCTTTAATAAACCTCAGTCTTCCATGGAATTCTGTGATCTTGATGGTGCCCCAGGGAGTCTTTGTCTTTGCTGTTCATGCAGAATTGCCTCTGATATCAGTGGGAGCTTTGGACAGATGTCAAGGACCTCAATTCCCTTTCATTTGCACTAACATAATATTAGAAGTTTGCTCAAGTCAACAAAGTTACAGAGATTTAAAATAAATGTGAATAAAGGAAAATGAAGCCCAGTGGCATAATATATTTTGTCAAGTGTTTTGTTTCTATATGATTCATGGCCACAGTCTACATCCTTTAGTAGAGAATTCAGCTTCAATAAAGATTTCAGAATTTGGTTCAGGTACAGCTTTACCAAGACAGGTACATATTTCCATCCATCCACTATTATGCAGTTAATAGGGAATTATGATTGTGTGTTTCTGCACAGTAGCATTATAATAATTTACTATGGATTTCTCAAAGTAACTAGCAAAACCTGAAAATATTCATTGAATTGGAACAGAGGTTAAAAGTTTTGTTCAATCCTTTACCATAGATTTAAATGCTGAAATTGCTCCTGAAACATAAGTGCAAAAATTGAGTTAAATGTTTTATACTCATATTTACTTTTTTGCTTTCACAGATATTCTGGAATTGAAGAGACAATGTTAAGAGGCACCATTTCTATTCCTCGCCTGCAAATTGATCTTAGAACTGAAACGTTGTTTAATTTCTCACCAGCCAAGGGATATCTTCAGATAAGCTCAGCTACAACAACTCATGGAAACTCAATTTCAGAAAGAGTTCTTCTCAGATATGGTAGGGACAAAAACATGATCCACACATACAACCTCTAAATTTAAACAACTTGTTACATTAGTTTGTACTATATCCCTAAATAGAGTAAAATTATTACTAATTTTACCATTTTCTATTAAATTCATGGTTTTCAGATTCTGAGAAAGTTGAGCTAGAGTGGAATTCAGGTGCCAGTGCTGCTGTGAAAAAAATATCTTCTGGCTTCCCAGTTGACTTTTCAGACTACCCAAAAACTTTAGAGAAGCATGCCAATGAACTGCTGGATCGGAAGGTGGCTCACACAGATATGACACTGCGACATATCGTGTCACAATTTATTGTGGTATGTTTCAACGTGCAGTAGATATTACAGCTTGACCACATAGCCCTAGTGAATTCTTGTCTCTCCCATGGAAGTCAAAATGGGACTTACTTGTAAAAGCACTCATCAGATTGAATAAGATGTACATTTCCAAATTTGATCGAGCCAGTCATTGTATCAAATGCCTAGAGCTCAGTATGTGAGGAGTTACGATGGCTTTCAGATAACTTAGTGGGAAGTCCTACAACTTGTTATTTACTTTTCAAAAATCGTCTCCTTATTGCAGGCAACCAACACCTGGCTGCAAAAGGCATCAAAAGATGTCCCCTATGCCCAGACTCTGCAAGACAAACTAAGTGGACTGCAGGAACTGAACATTCAGAAAATTAACCTGCCTGTCATCACTATTCCTGAAGAACTTTTCCTGAAAAGGTAAGGAGAGAAATTAGGATAGTCCTACAGGAAACTGAAAACAGATATTTGTTCATATTATTGTGTTATTTTATTTTATTT